>NW_017732029.1:779231-820911 GCF_001890085.2 Hipposideros armiger
ACATCAAGGGTAATACGATGACAGCTCTGATGGCCATTCCAGAAAAAGAGTTCCAAAATTGCTTTGAAGGGTGGACTAGGTGCTGGTGTCAATGCATAGCTTCCCAACAGAAGTACTTTGAAGGTGACCATAGTGATATTCAGCAATGAGGTATGTAGCACTTTTCTAGGACGAGTTCGTGATCTTAATTGTCAGACCTCATATATACCAACAATGAACACATGGAAACAGAAACTAAAAGTACAATATCATTAATAATAGCTCACAAAATAAAATACTTAGGTGTAAATATAACACAATGTGTATAGGATTTGTATACTGGAAGCTGTACAATATTAAAGAAAAAAATATAAGATCTAAATAAATGGAGAAAAATACCATGTTCATAGATTGTAAGAGTCAACATAGTAAAAATGTCAGTTCTTCACAAGTTGATATACAGGGTTTATGTGATTCCTATCAATGTACCAGCAAGGCTTCCTGTAGAACAAGTTCATACAGAAATGCAAGGTATCTACAACAGAATAAACAATTTTGAAAAATAAGAGCAAAGTTGGAGGAATCAGTTACTTGATTTTAAGACTTACTATATAGTAACAGTAAAGATGACCCTGTGGTATTAGTAGATAGACATAGATCACAGAATGAACAGAATATCCAGAAATAAACCAACACAAATATGTTCAACTGATTTCAATAAAGATGAAAAAGCAAAGAAATTGATGAAAGACAGTATTTTCAACAAATCATACTAGAATTGAACATTCACATGGGGGAAAAATCATTACAAAGTTTTCACAACTGATACAAAATTATCTCAAAGTGAATCGTGCACTTAAAAAAAAACTATAAGAGTTTAAAAAGAAACAGGAGGAAATCTTCAAATTTAGGGGTAGGCAAGTGTTTTTAGATTTCACACAAAAACATGGTGATGAAATTAAAAATTGGAAAACTGGACTTTATCAAAAATTTTAAACTTTGCCCTGCCAAAGAAAATGAAAAGGCAAGCTAACAAAGTGGGTAAAAATATTTACAAATCACATATAGGACAATGGACTAGTATCCACAATATATAAAGAGCTCTCAAAACTCAACAGTAAGATAAACACCCCAATTAGAAAATGGGCAAACTACAGTAAGAGACATTTCAGTGAAGGTATACAGGTGATGGATAAGCACATGAAAACATGCTCATTATCATGGGCCATTAGAACAATGC
Organism: Hipposideros armiger; assembly: GCF_001890085.2. Classification (NCBI taxonomy): domain Eukaryota; kingdom Metazoa; phylum Chordata; class Mammalia; order Chiroptera; family Hipposideridae; genus Hipposideros; species Hipposideros armiger. The sequence goes on from NW_017732029.1 coordinate 780,451, forward strand.
AAATTAAAACATGAATGAAATAGCATTAGGCACCTATCAGAAAGGCTAAAAAAGAAAATAGTGAGAATATCAAATGCCTGCAGGGATGCAGAGACTCTTGATCACTCATACATTGCCAGTGGCTATGTAAAATGGCACAACCATACTGGAAAACAGGTTGACGGTGTCTTAAAGTACTACGCATGCAGCTACCATGTGATCCAGTAATTGCTCCTAGGCTTTTATCCAGGAAAATGAAGATTTATGTTCATGCAGAAACCTATACATGCATGGTTATAGTAACACTGTTTGCAATAACCCAAATCTGTAAACAACCTAGATGTCCTTCACTGAGTGAATGGTTAAACAAACTGTGGTATACCCATACCATGGAATGCTACTGATACCTGCAAGAATCTGAATAAATCTCAAAGGAATTATACTGAGTGACAAAAGGTATTCTGAAGGTTATGTGTTATCCAATTGCATTTCCATAATATTCTTATTAGTGATTGCACGGAGTTAATGAAAGGGTGAGGAAGGAGGAAAATGGGCAACATAAGGGAAGCTTGTAGTGATGGGAAATTTCTGTATCTTGACTGGGACAATGACAATATTCTGGTTCTTATATTGTACTATAATTTACAAAATAGTATCATGAGAGAAAACTGGTAAAAGGGTATTATTTCTTACAACTGCATGGAAATCTACTTATATCAAAACAAAAAGTTTGTTAAAATGAGTTAAACAGTTCACTTTAAATTACTTTTTCTTAAATCTAGAGGAAAAGAAAATTAATGTAGATTTTAAAATTTAGCCACTTAAGAAGGACATTTGAAAATAGGTGTTTGCTTTCAATTATAAAAGCAGGTCAGTAGAAACTAGACTGTGTTAAAGAGGCCCACTATGTTTTTGTCTGAGTAGAAAAAAAGCTTGTAAAGGCTGTGAGATATTGGAATGGTGGCTTGTTTTTTAAACAAAATAAATGGAACAAGTGAACAACTATGTTTGTGAATAATCTGAGTACAGCCTTCAGTTCCACTTAGGACTTGGGCTAAGGTAACCTCCTAAGGTTTTTTTTAGCTCTGTGAATACAATAGCTTTTAGTTTTACTAGAGGGGAAAAAATGGCTAATATAATTAATCTTGGAACAGTACCAAATAGCATTCACTGACAAAATATAATGATGATTTTGAAAGGTCTGACATGAAATAGAAAAGAAGACCTTAAATCCATAACCATAAATATAACATTGAAATATAAAATATATAATGGCTTTTTTCCAGAAAACAAGATTACCACCCTTAAGATTTCCAGTAAAATACACACTTTTACTGACAATACATTGCAAGAAGTAGCTTTGATTTTTTTGACTGTGTTATAGAGTTTTTTACCAGGAGCTGTGGTAGGGTGATTATTAAAATAACGTGTCAAAAAAGTTGCATTGTTCTCAAGTACTTCATTACATACAAGTAAGTAACTCATTAAAAAGCAGAAGAAAATAAGTGATACATGCTGATAAAAACAATATGCTCTTTAAAGACAAAGAAGAAGCTATGCATATTTCTTATGTGTTTTACTCACCATCTCAGTCCATTCAGGCTGTTAAACCAAAAATGCTAGAGACTAGGTAGCTTACAAACAACAGAAATCTATTTCTCACGGACTGAAAGCTGGGAAGTCCAAAATCAAGGCTTGGGCAGATGCAGTGTCTGGTGAGAGAGAGCCCATTGATTCTGTTCCTGGCTGGCTGGCTGTCTTCCCACTGTGTCCTCATGTGATAGAAAGGGAGAAAGGAGCTCCCTGGAACCTCTGATAGAAGGGCGCTAATCTCATGCATGAGGGTTCCACCCTCATGGTCTCCTCACCTCCCAACCAAAGGCTCCACTTCCTGGGAATTAGGTTTTCACATACGAACTTTTAAGGGGATGAAACATTCAGTCTATAGCACTTTCATTCTCCTAAGAAGACCCTCCCATAAATCATTTTCACAAGGTTTCCGGCTCAGTTTATAAGGTAGCCAACCTAAGAAAGGCACCAGAGAGATGTGTGGTGCATTCCCAAAATGGGAAGTGCCCTTGGGGATGAAGAACACAGTGTTTGCAATGCATATGAATAGATGAGGTTGGAAAAGTCATTTATAGCTGGATCAAAACCGCTTTGAAATTCATATGGAGGATTTAGGATGTTGTTGTTTTTTTTCTAAGCACAACATGTTTGTGACAAGAACTGTATCCCACAGTGCAGACAGTTTTTAAAGCTCAAAAAAAAAAAAAAAAACAATGTGAAAGGCAAAAAACAAATTGAGACCTAGCACTCTTGCAGAGTTGAAAAACAAAGTTTCACAGGATAAAAGAGAAATTGAGAAGCGAAAAATACAGAATAACAGGAACAGATGGCAAATAGCAAAATGACTTAAAATTAGATTAAGAAGAAGTATTGAAAACATACTATATCCTAGGCAGTGCTTTGCAGGATAAGATAAGCACTGCCGCCCTCAGAGAGCGTACATGTCTCTAGGAAGAGAGATGTAAAAACATTTAAATTAAAGGCTAATGCCTAAAGGACAGCATACAAGTATGTATGTAATATATACAAATATGTAACAGTTGAGTGAGATTATATCTCCATAGAGGCATTTAAAGGGGTTTGAAGAAAAAGGTCATCTTGATTTTATCTAGACAATGGACAGGGATTTTTCAGGAAACAGTGCACTGGGCAGTAGTAATCTTATAAAGAAAAATCTGATGTGTGAAGGAAAACAGAATTTATGCCTTTAGAGTGCTGTTTCTCAGATTCAAATCTTACACAACTGTCAGTAATCCATGGCTTAAAATAGATCCTTAAAAATCTTATTTCCATTCAACACACACAGTTGATTCTTACTTGTTTTTAAATTTCAGCACTGTAAGAATGTGTTTTTCTGTGCATTATGGATACAATTGCTAACATTACACAATTAAATGGTAATAATAGTCTGTTTCAAATATATGAAGACTCATTATGTAGATAGAGTTGAACATCTGTTCTTTCCCAGAGGATCACAAATAAGGAAAAGTAATAGAAAGTATTTAGTTTTATAACATTGGCGCTCATGACAATGACAGTTATAAGATTTGATCTCTGATAACTTAAAGAAGAGACCAGTTTTCTCTCTGAGCATAATTCCTTGCTGCAGATAAAGCGAAAAAAAGCCTGAGTGTCAATTTATGAACCCATTAGGAAAAATGCATGGTCTTATGTACATCTAAGGTATAATTATAATGACTATTGTTACTACAATTAATTATCTTTAAGGCAGTTTTTAATATCCTGTACTTTACCCAAGTATCCCGGACTAAGAATCTGCCAGTTTTAATACAGGCTAACTAAATTCTTAATTAGCCAGATCTTTTCTTCATCGGAGCCCTAATTCTTATACTATAATTAGATTTAAATACATAATATTGATTTGATAGTAATTAAATCTGTATGAATGTTAGGCTGGTTATACTGGTATCAGATACAGACAAGAGTTTCAAGTTAATTGCTTTCTAACAAACATTTTAAATTAGATGTTCTGATTATGTTGTAAAACAAGAGTGGGAATTGCAAAAAATTTAAATAAGAAAAACACTTATATTAAAAAAGATTTTTAAAAATCATGTGATAGTGATCCAAGAAGAGAACATTTTCATATCAAATGAGACCATGGAGTTGAAAAATATTAATATAAATGTCCATAACACTAGTAGATTCTTTTTCAGATATGCTTTAAATAAAATCTCAAAACCCCTCAAGGGTTAAGCTTTGGGTGGCATGGCCCGTTTAGTCTATAATATAATGTGAACCATGTGCTACTTCAGAGTGTTCTGAGATTTTGCTCTAGGAAGTATTAATATTACTCTTCTCAGTGTTTCTCAAAATGCAAGTGTTTTGAGGTCCCCTTGCTTTAGAGTCACTCAAGGTGTTTGTTCAAAATTCAGATTCCTGGATCCCTCCTAAAATTCACAGAAACAGAATATTTGTCCGTGTGCCCAGTCAATTTTATTTTAACAAGAACTTTAAGTGCTTGTTATAAAGTTAATAGTTTGAAACCTCTTGGGCTATGTTAATCTATGTTAATTCCTTTAAAGTAAGTACTTTTTATTGGATATGTGATAACTCTATCAAGTGTTTGTTTAAATGCTCTGATTCCTTATCTGTGCCAGATAATTTAGTGCTCACTTTGAGCTTTGATACACTGAATTATGTCTGTTAAAAAAAGATGGCAGCAACTCAGGCCATCTTCTGGAAAGGAGTGACCATTTAGCAAACTCAGATGCCCTTTCCTGTAATAGATAAAGTGTTTTTTATCCCAAAGAATGTCTGTGCCCACCTTGTTACAGTGCCCTCACCCTCTGTAAGCTTGAAATAGTTCTCAGATGCTAGGAAGGTCTTTTGAGCATCAAGGACCAGTTCTGGCTGCTTCACAACATCCTGCATAATCTTGCTCTGACTTGCTGTGATGATATTCTTAGGCTGCCACTGTCTGTTGATAACAGCACTCTAACTGGTGCCAGGCAGGTGACAGCACTGCTTGCTGACAACTCCTATTGCCCAATTTCAAGAGCACTGCCTGACATTTTCATAGGAAGTTTTCCATTATTGCCAAAGATGTTGGCATTGAAGCTAGAGTCATTGTACTCTCATCAGCCCACTGAAGCGATGGTGATGAAAAACAAACATAATTAGTACTGACTCTTATTTTAGTCCTCTAATTCGGAGAAGTCGGGCTAGAAAACTGTGATAGACACAACCTTGTATTGGAAATTATTAGGTCCCTCTGATGTCATTGAAGCAATCACCTGGGCTGCCACTCTCCCTGATGATGCACTCTTCCTCAGAAGATACACATTCTCACACTTATAATAGCCAATATTGCATGAATTCCATATATATTTTCAAAATTGTATTGTAATTATAGAGCTATAATTTACTTAAAGTAAAATTCACCTACTTTAAGCGCACGATTTTCTTAGTTGTATAATGAATGTAAGAATTATGATAGTTTCAAACCCTCAGAAAGTTCCCTTGTGTGTTTTAGCCATCAATCCTTATTTGCCACCCCTGGTCATTGGCAACCACTGATCGGTTTTCTGCCATTATAGATATGCCTTTTCCAGAACTTCATATAAATGGAATCATACTATATGGTGTTTTTAAAATGTATATCCTGAAATTCTTTGGCATTCCTCCCCTCAAAAGGTGGTGCTTAATTCCTCTCCACTTCAGTGAGGGTTGAACTCACTGACTAACTTTTAATGAGGAAGAATGCTGTATAATTATGCATTTGACTTCTAAGAGTTGGTAACAAAAAGGTTAGTTTCTACTTGGCTTTCTATCTCTCTTGGATCGTACTCTCTGAGAGAAGGCAGCCACCAATACTGTGAGGACTCTCAAACAGCCTGTGAAAAGGCCCTCTGAGGAAGAAACTGAGCCCTCACACTAAAACCTGTCCCAAATTATCAGTCATGTGACAACTGGAAGTGGGTTCCATCAGGGACTGTGAAAAGTTTTAAACTTTCCCCAACGTTTTATCCTATTTTCACCTTTCTTGCAAGCTAACAAGTTAGCCTGCCACAGTTTTATGACTGCCAGCAAAAGACATGAGACTTCTGGGTCATAAACAAGAGCAATGTATTATTACTCACTGCAATAGCAATCACCAGAATATCATCACTTGCTCTAGTTGTCTCTGCCTCAATTGCCATGAGACCATACAATGTCTGATCACACAGCAGGTTTTGTTACAGGCAATCTCAAGCTTAGGAAACTCCAGTGTATGATAATGGGATGTTTTCCATCCATTTACTTTTACTCAATCGGCATATACAAAATTAGGAGGGTTTTTTTTTTTTTAGATAATATATAGTTTGGTCTTTAAAAAAATTACCTATGATAATCCTTGGTTTGTAGTTTGAGTTTTTAAACTAATTATATTTACTATAATTATTGATATAGTTGAGTTGAAAACTATCATTGAGTTGAAAACTATCATTTTGCTAGTTTCTTTCTATTTATTCCATCTAATTTTTGTTTTTCCTCTTCCCCATCTATCATTTGCATTAACTGAGTTTTCAATTATTCATCCTTTTCTCCACTATTTGATTCTCTCATCTCCACCTTTTTCTCTATAACTGTCTTTCTGTGGTGGTCACACTCTATTTTTAAATAATATTGTCCCACTTTATGTATACTTTCTAAACCTTACAACAACACACTTCCCTTTTTCTACTTCATCTTTTTGGCTATTGGTGTCATGCATTTTACTTCTATGTGTGCTATAAAACTCAAAGTACATTGTTATTTAAGAAACAGTCCTTTATTTTTAAAATGGGTTAAAAATGAGACTGTCTTCTATATTTACTCACATATTAATCATTTCTGCCTCTCTTGAATCCTTTCAAAGATTCAAATTTTTATCTGATATCATTATTCTTTTCTGAAATTTTTTTACCATATCTTATAATACAGATCTACTGACAATGTTTTGTTTTGTTTTGTCTTTTCCAACATTTGTCTAAAAATTATTTTTCCTTCTCTCTTTAAAGGTATTTTCACTGGATAAAGACTTTTATTTTTTTAAATTAATTTGCATTATGATTGCCTTTCCATCTCCTTTGACTTACATAATTTCTTACAAGAAATTATTGTAATTTGTGAATAATAGAGTTAAGTGCTAGACTGCAGTAAATTCAAGTATAGTTTTCAATGAAACTATACTTGGTGGATATAATGAACTCTTGTCAAAAAGTTGATTCACCTCATCAGTTATAAGAAAAGTGTTATGGATGGTCCAAAGAGTATTTGATAAGTAGTTATATGTAAATAACAAAAAAATGTTAGGAGTTTTGGATTAAATACAAAACTGATTAATATTTGATAAAGCCATTAACTCTAACCTCTGGAACTATCAGCTTCGCCAGACAGAAATAAATTTTGCAAATTTGAAGATAAAAGCGACAAGTTAACTTCAGTTCCAATAGATTTTTTAATTGCCCCATCAATAGAAAGTCAAGTTCAGCAGTGCAATAAAAACACCCAGTAATCTCTTCTGTTTGTTTCCAATTTTCAGGTGAGTTGAATAGTGAATGAGGAAGTAATTGTATTGATAAAACCAATGTACAACTCATTTTTTAAATGGTGGGGGGGATGCATATACAGTGCTTAAAAATTAAATCCTTACTGTTTTCAGGCAACCAATAAACACTGTATTTAATTTTTACTACAACTCTACAAGATATTCACAAATTTTTCACTATTATTGAGAGAGTGAAATTAGGGTCTTAAATACAAAATGTTAAAAAAAATACAAAAAAAAAAGCTTCCCTTTCTTATGAACTTTAAAATATGTTTAAATGTGATCACCTTAAAAGTAAAACAATAACCTTTTTGTGGTTCTACCTCTACTTCCAGCTACTTCCCTGACTTATGGTATTATAGTCCATAATTATGACCAGAGTATTTAAAGATGTGGATTCATGCAGTCTGGCTCCTGCGTATGTAAATTATGAAGGGGTCATTGTGGAAACAGGGAGAACAGAGAATTTGCTCTTGTGGAATCGTTCAGAATAGCTGTGCTTTTAGGGCCAAGGCGAAGCAGTTATCTGTTAATTTATAGTAGATAGTAGTAGTCATTTGCTTCTAGAGAGAGTTCTGTCGGTGATGTTGTTTTGTGTTTTTTGTTTTTGTTGTTTGTTTTAACCAACTCTCAGCAGCCTAGGAGATGTCTTAACCAAGGCAAGCAGTTGGGTTTATCTCTTGCAATGGGAGAGGAAGACAAGAAAATGTGTAAGGACATAGGTAAATGGGTCTGCTTAAATGCTGAGAGCCTGATGCCTTCCATTATTTTTTTTTCATTTGAAAATGGGTTATCTGCTAAGTGAAGAGACACTGGTAGAGCTGGAGATTACTGACCAAACAAAATATTTGCAAGTCTGAACCCAGCAGCCTTCTTCCTCTCAGGGACCTCACTCTTCTTGTGGATATGCTGAACAGAAAGCATACAACCAAGGGAAGAATTCAGAGGCACCCTTCTTTTCAAGAGAGTTCAAAGAATGAGACGCCAAAGAGGAAATGAAATGTTTAGTCCAAAAGATTGCAGTAGAACCAGGAAAATCAAAGAACAGTTTTCTGGTGTAAGCCAGGGAACAAGACCGCATGCTGCAGATAGTTAGATATGCAGGAGGAGATAACTGTGTTTGACCATGAGGACTTTCATAGCAAAAGCAGCTTTTGTAATAGAGGTAGGAGAAAATAGATTTTTTTTTATTTTGAAAAGGAAAGAATGCAAATAAACTTATACAGTGCTTTTAAACTATTCTTTCCAAATCATAAACATATACTATAGCAATTTGGAACATGTAGTCTCATTTACACAGTTGGACCAGTCTCTCTAATCCTCCTTTTACCAGATTTGTAGCATTTCTATTGTATTATTTCTTGCATCAGGATAAAGAAATTACTTCACACAGAAAGAGAAATAAATATCTTCAATAACAACTTACATTGGGCAATTTACTATATAACTCTGCATCTAAAAAAATCATAGAATTTTAGATAACTTACCTATATTTCTGTTTTGGCTGTGCTTACTACATTGTTTACCAGATAGTAGGAACTTCAATTTATGTGTGTGTGTGATTTTGGGTAGATTTGATATATTTTATTTTACTTTTAAATATTTTACATTAGTTCTTTGTCAAATAATGGGATGGAAAATATTGCTTCTGCTATTTTTGCCCAAATAACAAACTATCTATCTCTCTCTCTCTCTCTCTCTCTCTCTCTCTCTCTCTCTCTCTCTATCATTTATTTATCTATCACCTATCTATCTACCTATCTATCATAAATCAACATAGTTATATATTAGGATATATACTTGCCAACACAGCTTATTAAATGACTTAAACTGTTACTAAAACAAAAAATTGTCTTCTGTCTCCTTTTCTTCTCATTTTAATTAACATATTTATTGAATATTTAAACATACTACAAATGATTGAATAAACATCTGGGGTGTGGAAAAGGAACAAAATGAAAGAAATTGGAAGTCTTTTACCTATTTATATACATCAAATAATAATCAAAGGTAATTCAAGAGATAAAATAATAAAAACAAACAAACAAACAAATAAAACCAAGCAGAGAATATATACAAGACCTCTTCCCCAGGGGGAAGGCAAAAATAACCAAAGGGTGACAAGTCATTTAGGTAGTTAAATTATCCTTTCTGGCCTCAGAAAGGGCTTTTTTGCATCTACAGGGAATGAAAGGTCATGTTAATATATCTTCACTATAAAACAACTCACATTTCACTAGGTGGGTAGGAAAAACAAAGTGCCAACAGCAATGCATTGCAAAAAACCATTTTAGACTAATCAGTAAATAAAACCCTTAGCTCCCCAGAGCATGTCTAAACCAAGGAGGGTTTGAAATGCCACACCTACAAGGCATATTCATTCATCTTCTAGGTTTCCTACCCAAATGCCATTGTACAATAGAATATCCTAACACAACTTTGCAGGAAATAAGAAAGCGCAGCTTTCTCTGTACAAGATTTTCAAAGAGTAATGTGGGATTAAAACTACATGACTCTGATGAGAAGAAACAAAAGTTGTGCAGCCTAAGCATATAGCCACTGTCAGGAAATGAGGAGGCTGGGGTTTATCTGTCACTCAGACAAGTAGGGAAAACACATAATATCACAGATAAGAGAGAGGAAAATCAAGCAGTGTTCACCCTTTTATATACCAGTGTTAACATAAAAACAAGAGTTGATAAGAACTACCTAAGTATGTTCCATAATGCAATTGCCTCTAATTTGCAGTTGACATTACATTTTATGTTGAGTGTTTCTGAGCAGCTAGGACTCTATTTAAAATGTTAGGAAAATAATCAACTCAACAATTGACATTTCCTTCAATCATTCCCTACTTCAGTTTTTAAATTAATGTTTTACTCTTTCTGCTTATAAACTGCAACACAAAAGAGAAGGTTAAAATGGCTTCGATTGACTATTTGCTCCGGAATATTTCTTTCCAAACTCAAATACATACAGTGTTTATACACAAAGACTGCCAGTTCCATGTCATACATACACAGTTCATGCACCTAAACTACCAGTTTTACCTTCATGAGCACTGATTTTACATAAATTTAGTAGGATTCAAAAGTTCTCTGTTTGGAAAAGAGTGGTCCATGAAAAAAAAGAGTATTAGCATCACCTGGGAACTTGTTAGGATAAGAATCTGTATCTTACCAAGATCCTGGGTGATCATGTGTACATTACAGTTTGAGAAGCATTGCCCTATATCACTGACTTACAAATATGAACTAGGGAAAGGTGGCATGGGGGATAATAATCCACTTTTGGGGGTGGTGTTGTAACTTACGGTGTTATCTATGTGTGATTTTACATCAAGTCACTGATATGCTGTATGCATGTGTGCACTGAACCATTGCAGCTCTGTAATTCATTTGGGTTAAGAATAAAGACTCAAATGATTATCCAGATTTTTATTTTATAATCAAATTATTAGCAATACTACTATATAAGATAATGCTACTAACTTCTATACTTTGGGAAAATAATTATGTTGTTAAACATGATCATTCATTGGTTTATTTAACTCTTAATCTAGTATTCTTTGTAAAATACAAGCTACATTATATTTATCAATCAAAGATTAGGTTTAATTATGAAGTGTAAACACAGTCATGTCCTAAATATGTTATTGTTTCTTTTTCCCACTTTGTACATTGGTCTTTAACAGGTGTTTATTATATTATACTGTCTCAATACCAAACATTGGAGGCATTTTAAGCTTTGAGTTAGACTCACTTTCAGGTTCTTTCCTTTATGAAGATACCACTGAACTCTACTGTACAGTTTAAACAGCTGGAGGGCTACCTCTGTTTTAAGCTATGTTGGCCACACATAATAGAACTAATAATAGGAGGCAAACGCTGGTATCTGCTATTCAACCACAACTTTGTATTTAGACTGCTGTAGAATTGTTATTCTCTGGCACAGGTACTGCCTCAAAGGATTTTCTTCATTTCTTTGGTTTCATTTGCAGTGAAATTAGGATTCTCATTTTAGTAAGAAAATAGAACAATTAGCACATTTTATTTCTATTTTGTTTATGAGGCATACTAGTAAACTATGAGGCATAAGAATTCCATTTGAATTTATTAGAATAATTTAAAGAAATAATGCTAACCATATTAAGCCAAACCCTGAAAATATCCCCTCATGTAGCATAACTTTTTCCTGTAAAACTACCATTACACAGCATTAACAAAAATCTCACTTTACTTTTTTATGATAATAAAGGTATAAAAATGATCATTTTGATGCTTTGTAAAAGGAGTCTGGAAAGGTATTTGCTTGAATGTGAATTTATTATTTTCCTTATCCAACTCCACTCCCAACACCCTCCCATCTTCAATTAGTGGGATAATTTCTGGGGCAGCTGAACAGGACTATGAGATTTGGGGAAAGCCTCCAGTGCTGCCAGGGTCCCGAGAGACGAAAAAGGCACTGGTCTTCCTGGTTCCTGGGTCCAAGTGGAGCTCAGCGACCAGCAGTGAAACGTTATGGCAGCAACATTGAGATTTGCACCGACTCTCCAGAGAGCTTAGTGCTCTGACTTCCGTGGATGTCCTCAGAGGAAAGAGGGTAACCCCAGTCTGTGTCAGCGTTCCTGGGAGGACCTTGTGGCTTTGAGGCTCAGAGTGGCTGCTGAGAACTTGAACCTGTGCTTTGATCTTCCCTACTCCTGAGGCTGACAGAGGAGTTTTATTTGCACCTGGGTTGAATTGGGAGGTTCATTACCAGGTTACACAGGAAGTTTAGACTTGCTGTTATTTTGAATAAAACCCAACATAACTCTGAACTTGTCATCGTAAATAGCTAAAGAAAAATAACATTTCAACTAGTAGTACTCAGCAACTGGAGAGAGAAACAAGAAGCAAAACACCCAGTTCCTAATGATTATGATCTGTTGGTGAAGGCAGGCGGATAATTTGATGATTAAGTGAATAAACTATGTTAGTAGATTTGATTATTCCCAAGACTATTGGAAAACAAAATATTCCATGAATTTTTAATATCAAAATTCTAGGTAGTATTTAAAGGACTGGAGTTTCACAGTTGAGACCAAATAAATAAATAAATAAATAAATAAATAAATAAATAAATAAATAAATAAATAAATAAAAGTAACCTAGAAAATAAAATAGAAGAAATGTCTCAAACAGAGCAAAAATGCAAATAAGTGGAATTCATGAGAGAGAAGACACAGACTTGTAAAATGGATCCATAAGAATTCAAAAAAATAAATAAATAAAAGAAGAAGAAGAATGTGGCAATTAGAGGAGAAAAGTTTAAAATCAGAAGTGAGGAAAACTTTGTCTTAAGCAGGATTGATGCTTTTTCCTGATAAAATTCATGAAGTCATGATTAAAAAGGTCATGTTATGGGCCGGCCGAGTGGCGCGATGGTTAAGAACTGGCTTGGGATGCCAGAGGGCCCCGGTTCGGATCCCACATATGAGGGCCAGTGACACTGCCATCTACAGCTAAGATGCTGAACAACAGCTCAACCTGGAGCTGGGCTGACGTGAGTCGCCAGCGACGGCGTAGGCTGCAGCCCCTGTGGCAGTGGGTTGCCATGGGCTACCATGTGTAGCCAGCAGCCAGCGTGAGCGGCCAGCAGCCGCCGTGAGCGGCAGTCCAGAAGCCGGCGACTGATCTGCCTCGCCAGAGAAGAGCGCAATGATGGTGCCAACTTGGGCCAGTGAAGCAGCGTCCTCCACAACTAGATTGAAGAACAAAACGACAGAAACTTGTCTGTTCCCCTTCCCCGATTCCCCAATAAAATCTTAAAAAAAAAAAAGGTCATGTTATAAGCTTTCAGACAAAGGAACTAGGGAAAAGGGAAACAAAGAATTAATCTGGCATCAGGTTTCTCACTGGCAACACTGGAAGCTAGACTACTATGGGAGAGAATTACAGGCTAATCTACTGAAAGATAAGGACTGCCACTCAAAGATCCCATGTTCAGCTAAGATATCATGTATCAGCCAGAGTGAAAGAGATATGGATTTATTTGTAGAGGGATTCACAGGCTAGATCACCTACAGAAGGAAATGTTCAAATAATGATTATAAGTTCATCAAGACTTTTCAAGATGGTACAGATGAAACAGAGAAAACACTAGTGAACAAGAAATAGATGGAACATCACAGTGACTGAAATGTTGTAACTACAGTAGATGTTACATGAAGACGCTTCACGTGGATGGAACAAAGCGCAAGTAGTAACTGAAAGGAAAAGCGCAAAGTCATCTCAGCAAAAGTATAACCTGGTGGGTGGCAAAAATGGAGAAGCAGAAGCATTTTAGAAGAAAATCAGGATACTATAACGTTCAGGGGAGACAAAAGATTAGGTGTTTACATATATATTATAATACTGATATATTCATGAATTCTATAAATGTTCATTGAGTGTGTACTATGTGTCAGGCACACGATTACGTTATTAAGAGAAAGGCAAAAATGCTTATGTTCAGTATATATGCATTTGGTGGTGATGTATATAAGAAAGCAAGGTAACCACCAATGGAGTTGCAAAGAACAGAAAAAAAATTCCACATTGATATGGGAGGCAGGTAAAAAAAGAACACAAATTTGATTAACTAGTGAAGTTAAGAGGGGAAAAGAAAAGAATTGGTAAATTTAGAAAGAAAAAATAAAATCTGCATTATAAATTGTACACTGCATATAAAGATGGTTAGGTCTTATATAAATATACTGATTCATATTCCATTTTTTCTTAAGTCGTGGTTACAGGAATGTATATTGTGACAATTCAGAGGGAAGTATACTTATAATTTACCACCTCATTAAATGTATATTATACTTCATAAAAACAAATTTAAAACGTATAGACACAAAATATAAAATGTTGCAGAATTTATCTTACTTTTCCCCATTTTCTTACTTACTGTAAGATATTCAGGTTGTGTTGTGTGCATCTGTGTGCATGCACGCAAGCATGCCATGGACATGTCTGGCCAGAAATCTTTGAGCAAAATTTTTTATTATTTCCTAAAGTGCAAACTGATTCAATTTGACTCTAGGATGAAAATTTCATTGAATGGATGAAAGAAAAACAAGAGTTCTGTTAAATATATCAAGGGTTATTCCAAGACAGTTTTCTGAGGCTAATCTTCATAAGAAATGGTTCCAATTTCTATCTTTTCTTTCTTTCTTTTTTTTCTTTCTCTTTCTTTCTTTCTTTTTTTGTGTTGTTGTTGTTGCTGCTGCTGCTGCCATTGTGATTTTCTAAGGAAGAGCCTTTTCTAAAATGCTAGAAAAAAAGTCTGACCCCCTGAAGCAGGCAACAGTAGAATGCTGCACCTCTGTCTCAGGGATAGCTTACCGAGGAGTGCTTGAGTTTCTGAATTGCAACAAACATGTCTTTTACACAGTGGGTGAGAAAAGGAATGAGGACAACAAAGTCTTGAAGGAAACTGTTCACTGTTGTACGTACAAGACAATAGTCACCCACACGCTGAAACCCTACAAGAAGAGAACACTTGACAGGAATGACACAGTACATTTTCACTAAAGAGAACCTTAAGAAATCTACAAAAAAGCCTGACTTCCAACAGGAGCATTATGTGAAATGAATCAGATAAAAGTCTTGCATCCAAATATTCTCTATTTTAGCTAGCTCTTGAAAACTCATATCAAATTATTTCACCATGAATGGTCATTAGATATGAAGGAAATCATGATTGCATACTGACAGAAATATTTCTTTAAAGCACTGATAAGCATTTCCCTCACTTACAATTGAATAGAAAAATAGATCCTGGTGGAAATAATAATCATTTCTTACAGGGAGAATGCATTTTTTTTAATCCAGAGCCAAAATAATCATACACTTGCAAAAATCATTCACTTAAATGCTCAATAATAATGCCTTATATTGCACTATCAATTTTCACAATTTTATGTAATGCCATTCAAAGCCCTCTAAAGAACTGTCATTTGTTGTTATTTCAAAGCAAACCTAAACTGAAAATATATTTGAAGAGCAGAATATTTCTTTAAAATCTATTCATCAGTTGAGTGATTTAAAACTGTAGACAAGGGTACAGAATTGTCAGTAAACATTTCTAAGGTAATATATGAAAATAGGGAAGGGCTCAGTTGCTGAAGGAGCTTCTCTAATAATTATCCAAATATTATCCCACACCAGATTTTTCTCCTGAGCGTCAGCTTTAAGTGTTTCGAATCTCATACTGGGCTTCTCCACAGTTACATCAAGTTAAACCAGGGTTTCTAAATTTCAGCACTATTGACATTTTGGGTAATTCTTTGATGTAGGAGGTTGTTTTGTGCGCTGCAGATGTTTAGTGGTATACCTGACTTTGACACACTAGATGCTAGTAGCACACCCCTGAGTTGTTACAACAAAAAAATTGTCAAAGATCTCCCAAGGGGAAAAAAAATCACCCTCAGTTGAGAACCACTGTATTAAACAATGCCCCAAACTAAATTCACTGTTTTTTCTTGTAAACATGATTCTTGTCCTGTTTTCTATATCCATGTTGATGCCCAAATCAGAAATGTGGCATAATCACTTATATATCACAAAATTTTCCATACAAACCTGCTTTTCATGTGTGTATGTGTGTTTATAGAAATTATGTCATCCACAGAAAAAAATACTCAAGGAAGAATTATAATAAATAAATCAGAAGACATTTTAAGGTAGGAGAGATGAAGCAGAGAGGAAATACTGGTGAACAATAAATATATAGTATATAATTCATGATAACTGACTGGAAGGGTACAATAAAATGTCCCATAAGGATGCTTGATGTAGATGGAATATAATTCAAGGGAAAAAATAGCATTGAAGTTAAAAGTATAAAGTAAGTTTGCACAAAGCTGGTTCAACAATTTTGCTATATGATTGTGAAATAGAACACTGATTTAATTACTTGTTTATTTTGTAAACTTTGGAGTCAGAGCTTAGAAATCTGGAACCAATTTAAAGTTGTTTCTTGGTCGTTCTGTGATAGGGTTACAAGAATAAAATCAGTAAGAAAAAAAACAAAATTTCATTATGAAAAGTAAATTCCCTTCCTTCCTTCCTTCCTTCCTCCCTTCCTTCCTTCCTTCCTTTCCCACTTCGAACTCACCCCTTTCTTATTTCTTTATTTTATTCCTTCCTTATAGAGATGTTTATAGTGATTTATAATGAGCCATTTTCCCCTATGAAGATTTCAGAATATTTATTTCTACACTGATAATGTTAGAACTCAGTTTAAATAGTTGAGGATATTTTCTAAGAATTGGGGCAAATATAAATATTGAAGGACATTTCCCCTCCAGATTGAATGAAATAATCACTCCTTCATCTAAATTTTCTTCCTCTCCTTTTTGTTGTTTTGTTGTCTATCTTGTCTACTAGTTTTGCTATAGACTAATAGACCCACTAACACAATTCAATGTCATGTGTCATTCTACACGAATGAGAATAGATTGTGGAATTCTAACAAAGTGAAGCAAAGTGGAAACAAGTCCTCTGTAGAAAACAGAGATGGAAAAGATCTGTTAGTATCAATTCAAATCCTAACAATAAGATTGTTCTGCCATGCACTAATACTAAAAGACTATTTTCTAATCATATTCTTCTATGGTTAAATGCTTTCTCTCATTTTGGAGACTTGTTGTATAGTTACTTTGTGTCCAGTGTTTTCAAATTGTATGACAGTATGCCTTAATAAATGAATATTGTATTAGACAATCAGTGGATTTTTTTTTCAATCTGGAAGATTTTATCTTTCAAATTTGAAATTGTTTCTTAATTTGTTGTGTTAATTTTCAGTTTCTGGAAAACTATTACTCAGACTTCATTCTTCCATTAACCCGTCTTCTAACTGTGCCTTTTTCCTATTTTCCAACACTAATTTTGTTTTTGCTTTAGTTTCTAGAAGACTTTTCAAATTTATCTTCCTCCTCATTCATTTGAATTTGTCATTTCTATTTTCATATAATTGCCAAGAGCTCTTTTGATTCTACAAATAATCTTTTTTATTGTATTCTAATATTGTTTTATGAATGGAAAACACTACTCTGTTTCTTTCTCNTCTCTCTCTCTCTCTCTCTCTCTCTCTCTCTCTCTCTCTCTCTCTCTCTCTCTCAATTAGTGATAGTTTTTTTTTCTTGTTTGTTGTTTTTAAGTTTCCTGCAACCTTCATAATCTGTTTCCTTAAGCAGCTTTCTTTATATTTGTTTGTTTATGGTCCCTTTCATAAAAGAGGTTTCTCTCAAATGTCTAGTGCTCATTGGTACTCTGCTCATATTTATAAGTGAGACAGTGAGAAATTTATTAAAATTCTGAACACATAAATACAACTGGTCAACCACAGGCTTGATATGGCTGGTCAGATCCTCAGAGATTTCCAGGTTCAAAAAGCCTTCTAGGAGCTGAGTGAGTTAACATGGTTTATGTGAACTCTCACTGTGGTCCCCCATTTCTAGTGTGATATTCCTACAATGCCCAATGTCCTGCATTAGATACGTTGTGCTTTTCTTTCTCTCCAGTTTTCTTGATGGACCATTTGTCTGATGTAGATCATCTATTGATGTTCACATGATTACAATTTATTTCAACAAGAGAACTTTCAGAATTGATTTAATAGATATAAATTGTAAGTTAACTAAAAGATCCCATCAAATTGTGTTAGAATGACCGAAAGTAATATACACCTAAGATAAACAGTTCTCCAATGCCATTAATCATCATACACTCAAATTAAATGATTCAAATAAATGAAAATATCAAATCTTTCAGACTAATCACAGTGTCATATATTATTAAGCTGCATGTCCAATAAATTGCTAGGTGTATTGTCATGCATACAATTACAACTTTGCCTTCATATTTCTCTTTCTCCTAAAGTAACACAATAATTGTAATGTTTGCAAATGTTTATTCTTCTTAAAATAGTTTACTTTTGTTTTCTTGGTAGAGAAAAAAAAATTATTACCTATAGTCTTTCTTGTCAGACATACAAAAGTTTTAACAATTCCACATTTCTAAATGGTATTAAATACAACTGAAAAATGGGTAGGTATAAATTAAACAAAAACAAATTAATCTCATATTGCAAATACAAGTATAGTGCTTTCTTATGCAGAATCAATGTAAGATTATCTTTAAATATAATTATATTTTTCCTATTATATGTTAATTTCCACTCCTGTAATATTTTCTCTTGGGCAATTTGTTAGCTGCTGTCATTCTTTATCCATATCAATTAATATTCATGTTAGAAAATATCCCAATATGATATATACATATATAATCACTTATATTTTATAAAAATGCAGATAAAATTGAAATTAAAAATTGTATAATTAGATCTTTATGCAGTTTAAGAGCAGAGAACTTGGTTCACATAGATTAATCATTATATAGATGTTTTGGAGTTAACAAAAGTTAATCTGTGGAGGATTTCCATTTTTATATTATTACACAGTGTTCTTCATGCAGTAGAAAAATAATCAAATATTGTAAAATTACTAACCATCATAATTAGGTGATTTAAATCAAACAGGAAGAAAGTCATTTATTACATTGCTTATATAAGCTGAGGTGTCAATTTCCTTTCTAGGATATCTCATTGCCACCTATTAAATTCTCACATGCATGTTTGATCTGGATAAAATGTATGAGACACATGTTTAATATGTATGTAATTATGAGAAATGCTGTTCTTTTAGGTTTTAGACAAAAAAGTGCAGGAAATAATATCTGGAAATATGGGGAAAAGTTATAGCCCTGCCTTTTTTTCTGGAAATACTTGTAAGCTACAGTATATGGGTGTGAGCCCAAAGAAAATAAGCAGTCTATCTTACCAGACAACACAGAAATTGGAGTATGATATTACTGCGGTGGCTGGAGTTTACAGACAGGAGGGTACTGGAGTAAATGGAGTTCCACAAAGAAAGACATATACATAGGAGACTCAGAAAAGTTGTGCCTCTTCGTAAGACAAAATTCCACAATAGCTTAATTTGTCATCATTAAATTAGGACCAAAAATAATAACATATATGTACATTTACTTCCTTAATTTAGGTAATGATGGTAAATTATAAAAAACAGGCTTCATTAAAAAATTAAAATTATTGATAAGAAAAATTCTCATAATTTATATACTTTTAGATATGGGTGACTAGTAACTGAAATATCACACATTGTAATATGCTTCTAGGTACTGCCAAGAAGAAGTATGTAACTTATCTGCAAATTGTATAATACCTGGACTAGTCCATAGCTTATAGTCATTGAATAACATGAGTATAATAATCACATGCTTTGTGGCTCTAAAAGTTTCTAAATGCTTACTCTTGATTAATGTAACAGTTCATGCAGACCATCAGCCTGTGGACCATACTTTAGATTTTAGTCGATAAGAAATGCAGACACCATAAATAGGAATAATAAAATGCTTTGTCTTTGAAATACTTAACTCTCTTTCCATATGTGCAATTTGAACATGATGGTTATATGAAGTAAGAATTGCGTTTTTCAGCTTTATTTCCTATAAACACAACTAAAAGAAGTACAACTATAAATTATATTGACAAAAAAAGTGTCTTGAATTTAAATTTGTGTTGGATTTTGTTTGGTTGGCACTGTTGCAATAAATCATTCTGGGATAGTTACCCAGATTAAGGAGTTGGGACTTCCTTCACCAAGAAAGTATTGCTATAAATGTAAAAAGGCAGCTAAACAGTGAGTTTAGTAAAATTTTGAACTTTGTAAATTCTAATACAATAAACTGGAGAATATTGTCTGTGTTATTTATTAATGTGGGAGCCAATTAAAAAACACTACCACTGCACAGTGAGATGCAATGGCTTTGGAAGGAAAAAGTTCTATGGAAGTCTGCTTTTGGTATTTCTACAAAACCAGAAATCAATTTGATTCTATGTTTTTAAAGATGTAAGTTATACACTGACTTAAGTGTCTATTCTCTTGGGTATTTTAAATTATATTAACACTCTTATGAAAAAATATTCAGAAAATGTTTCAATGACAAGACAAAATCACAGGACAACAATATAAGTAGGAAGCTTGAGAGAACAGAATTTCTACATGTTGTTATGACATGTTTCATACATTAATAATAGCTTGCTTTTGCAATAGGAAAAATGTATGGTATTGCACACCTAAGAAAAGCTATTTAATAAGTTAGAAATTTGACAGAAATATTTAAAATTTGCATTTAAAAGTAGATATGGATATAGGAAATCTCTGTATCTATAATTCATTTCTTTTATCAAAACATAATTTAAATTTATTTAAAACTTCGCAAGATAAATTATTGAAAATGGCCACTGATTAAGAATTAGATACATTCTCAAAATATGGGTCACTTACTTCAATTTGGGATAACATTTTTAAATGAACGTTGTAAAATTTATTTAATATATCGTGTCTAATTTTGTTTTTGTACTATTCATTTTATTTAAAATAAATGAAATAGTTTAAGTAAATATTTTCCCTCCCAAATCTTGCTGTTAATCCAATTTAGATCAGCTAAATTAACAAATTAATTAAAAAATGCAAACTTACTTGTATTAAATACTGATATATATATGGTGTTTGTTTAAAATGTGCTTATAGGAATATAACAGGCTTATCATCAGTTATTGCTACAATTAAAATGTATAAAAGATTTTTCTTAAAACAATAAATTTGTTTTTGATCATGAATCTGAGTTTGATTTCTTAGGTGTTAAAAATAAGCTGTCTGCCAGATGATGGCCTACCGGGTCCTGGGTCCACTAGACCAATTATTTTAAAGAACAGTACTAAAGCAGAAGGAATTCAAAGAAGTCATAGAAACTAGGGCATACAATAGGACAGAATTAGTACACTTACAAAAATATCGCTGTCAAGAGCCAGGACTACCAGAGACTCAATACTTCCTAAATCTATATCTGAAAGCAATAGACATCATCCTTTTAGCAGCACCAACAGGAAAACTGAAATATTAGAATATTGAAGTCAAGTCAATGTCTGTGAATGAGAAAGTTTCCAAATCCCGTTTTCAATATGAGTGTGTGAAGCTCAGCCATTGTCGTGTAACCTACAGCACCCAGACCTTGGAAAAAGTATACATGAAATCATCAAATGAGTAACTAGATTAAGCATGATTAAATGAACATATGAACAAAGCCTAAATGGATATCTGCAACCTTTATATCTGTGGCTGACAGCAGGCATAAATTAAGAAAATACAAATGAAATCCATACAACTAACAGAAGAAAAAATAACAATAAACAGCTCTATGTAGCGTAAGAGCTGCTGAAGACATCGAAGGCTTAATGCATACATGGGAATGATGCCACGGGATAATAACTATGCTTTTAAAGTTAAGCTTAAGAAACAAAAGAAAAACGAACAGAATATTTTTAAGCAGACATTACTTATAATAAGTTGGATAGAAAATCTACTTAGAAGGCACTATTAGAAAGAAGCATCCCCAAAGAGGCAATGGATGGAATGTCCATAGACTTTATGTTCAAAATGTTAGGGGATGATAGCAATATAATTAAATGAAGGGTAAAATGATGGATTCAGGTTGTGGGATGGCCTCTAAGACAATGGAAAGTAATAGTTACTCCAATAAATACATGCATAATAGCAATGAATATTATTAAGATTGATTTTCAAAATACATGATAGGAAATAAAATCTAATAATAGGCCCATGACAGTAGGATAGGCCAAATGAGAACTTATAACTCTCTCCAACCCAGATCAAAATGTAAATATCCTCTAATATAAAATAACAAAGGATTTAAGAAAATAGTAAAATACCACAAGATATGTTAGAAGACATAAAATCACCATATTACAATATAATTCAAAATTGTAGCTCGTTAATAAAAAGCTTCTATAAAATGGAGATTTTTCATAGCCTTTAGAAATGTAAAAATATG
Organism: Hipposideros armiger; assembly: GCF_001890085.2. Taxonomy (NCBI): domain Eukaryota; kingdom Metazoa; phylum Chordata; class Mammalia; order Chiroptera; family Hipposideridae; genus Hipposideros; species Hipposideros armiger. The sequence goes on from NW_017732029.1 coordinate 802,495, forward strand.
TAACAAAATTGGCAAGATCTATATGAGATGTAGGACGAGTAATTTGTAAGATTTTATGACTGCAAAGAAATACATGTCATTAATTTATTTGCATCATGTTCTTTGTAATTTGTGGCTGAAGACCACTAAAATCAATTCACATTTACATGAAAAGGGCCCAATATACTTTCATTAGATATCTCCAAGGCTTATTTCAATGGACCAAAAAAAAAATCTATGTAGACAAATTTAAATATAATAGATATTTGTAGATAATAGTAAAATCATAGAAGAAAATAAAGAAAATGTACTAGAGAGGATAATGAAATAAAAGAACTTTTACAAAAAGCAGGATAATCAACAGCATAAGAAAAAAGTACAACTTAAACCCAGTTCTTGAGGTTTATTCCAATAAATTCAAATTCTTGGAATCTCATCTTTCAAGGAACAAAAATGCCATAATAAGCCAAAAAAAAAAAAAAAAGGAAATAGCGATCTCTGAAAATAAGGAGGAAATACCAAAATTACATATTTTTAAATCTTTCCCTTTTTGACTTCGGGAAAAAAACCTTTTTTTTAAATATGGGAAATCTATTTTAACATTACAGAAAATAGCTAAAAAAGTACTCCTCAAAACAAAAGCCAAGTTTGGAAAAACTGGTTTTAACTAGTGAGTGTTGAATTGACTCTTATGTGGAGCACTTTTGAATACTTTCTTATGTAAGATCGAGATTCCCCTGCCAACTTCTAGACCCCAAAGCTGGAAATCTCACACAGCTTCAGGACAAATTAATATTTTGCATCTATGTTCTCATTCTGGTCCAAAGAAATGTTCACGTATATCTAAACCCAGTTATGTCATTTTGCTTTTATCTTTTATATCTCATCTATTTATGTTCATGGAATGAAGGGGTTTATAAAAAGGTGAAATCTCTATAACATCATGAGAGAAAAATTGAGACAATTTTTCTAAAATGGTTTTTGAGAAAGTAATGAATGTGATTAATAAAACAAACAAAAATGAAGAAGAAAAACCTACCACCAAAAACCTTACATCTTACATTACTATAAACAAATCACAAAAAGTAAAAAAAAAAAAAAAAAATCAAATTTTTTGTAGCTAGAGTACAATGTCTGGCATAGACTATAAAAAACATAAACTACACCAAAAGAAAATTTTAAGGTGTTAGCTTTCAAGAGCCTGCCAAGGGCTATAACAATGAAAAATATTAATTATATCTATACATAGCAACTAGTTAAGGGGAAAAAAGCAACAATTAAGAAAACACAAGTCACTAAAATCTGATAAAGATAAAAATCGCACGTAACATTAGATTTGTCCTACACAGTTCAGACTACAAAATAACATGCTCCAGTCTATCCCCAATAAAAATATTGGTGTCTTCTTCTGGTCATGGAAATTTAGTCTGCAGACCTCTTCGAAGGTCTATTCTCCTTTCTGTGTTCCATCCTGGCATAATTCTTAAAAGAGTTGTTGGGAGTTGTGTGTTCTGGCTTGATTTTTTTCATCAAATATTGACTATAACAGCAAAGGCAAGAGCAGGCCTTACTAGTAATGTCAAAAATGTTATATCTAGAACAGGGGTCGGCAAACTGCAGCTCGTAAGCCACATGCGGCTCTTTGGGTATGTTCCATCTCAAAAGTTTGCTGACCCTTGATCTATTGTAGAAGGACGTTAGGTCCTCAAATAACGTCATTTCATTCACCACTGTTTTGTTTTAACATTCATGAGATGCTGTAGGAACTTAACTCGTGTTTATATCGGTTGGCTTATGGTAAAACTGATGTCATTATATGTCATTTCCATGAATGTTGCAGAACCTATCAACAACATTAAATGAAGACTTAACCGTATTAGCTTCTACAGTGGACACAGATGCCAAGAGGACACATTTCCAAGAGGAACTGGCTACCTGATTTTAAGTTTCTAAACTCTAGTGACAAGTATCCTTTAAATAGAAACTTACTCCCATATAAATGTTCTCTTTTATCAGATCCTAATGTGCAAACACAGTATTTTGACAACATGTTTGAGAGTCAGTCTAGGACCAGCAAGAACAAAAATTTGACTATAATCCTAATAGAAAATTATACTCTCTCACCTGTGAATTGGACTGGAGAGAATGTTGGCAAATTGTGTTTGCATATCTTGACCATTTTCTGCAAGGCATCACCAGACATTAAGTGACAAATCCTAGTACCCAGTATAACGTTAAGTTTAAAGATAAAGAGGCAACTAACAGTAAGAAGGAATCCAGGGCACCTTGCACATCAGAGCTGTTTCTTTTCCCACAACAGTGATGGTGCTCTTAAAAAAATCTAATGCCTGTATTCTCCATCAGTCAGCATTTATCTATGTTCTCTTTGGCAATACAAACATCAAGTAATTAGAGAATAAAGGTTACAAGTGTTGTGCTAGCATTTGAGAAGTAATAATCACTACAAGCATACATACTAGAAAGCCCTAGGGTGAGCGCCAAGCTTTAACATAGCACATCATTTTGTAGAGAACTTTAAACAATGCAAATCCAATATGCAGAAAATACAGGAAGGAGAAACACCAAGAGGAACACATTCAGGTCTGCAGGGTATAATTCCATATCAGATATTTTTAAAGTCTTCATATGGAAGAATTCTAAATACCTGCATTATTTCTTTTTTTAATTTCCTTGAAGAAAACGTATTCAGAAACCAACAAAATGGTTTCCATCAATTAGTAAAAATAATAAATCATACTAGATTTAACTCTTTGTAAACAATTATTAATCCAGACCTCTCAAGCTCAACCAACAGAGAGCAGACCTAGAAAAGGACACTTCAAAAAAGCATTCTAAAATAAATTGATGGTAATAGCATTTATCACTTCTCATTATCCTAGTTGCTTGATCTTAGGCTTCACTTTGAAAACAATGCTTTCAAAAGCTTTACCTCTGTGCATTTGACAACAAAGTGAGCTTTATCATTATAATATCACTGGCCAAAGAGAATATAGCCCATTTATGGGCTGTACCCAATGTTTTGGTTGGATGGTCAGGGACTTCAATGGAACATGACTGGAAAATTGGTGAACAAATGTGAAAAAAATATATGTGGATATTTCTCTCACAAAGGGCAAAAGACAGAGATATTTGTATCCCAGAGCAGACACAAATATCTCAGCAGAGAAGGGTTGTAATAATCAAGTAGATCTGTTCTGTGGATACCAGTCAGCCTCTTCCCCCCAGCCACCTTCATCATTCATTGCCCAATGGGCTCGTGAACAAAGTGCCATGGTGGCAGAAACGGAAGTTATGCATGGGTTCAGCAACATAAACTTAAACTCACCACAGTTCACCTGGCTAGAGCCACCCCTAAGTGCCCAATTTGCCAGAAGCAGAGACCTCTGATATTATACCACTTCCCAGGGTGATCAACCAGCTACCTGGTAATAGGTTGAATACACTGGGCCACTTCCATTGTGGAGGGTGAAGTGTATCGTACTTACTGGAAAAAACACTCTGGATACAGACTGGCATTTTCCACATTCAGTGCTTCTACCAAAACTACCATCTCTAGATTTGTAGAATGCCTTATCCACCATCATTCCACACAGTTGGATATATGGCAAGTATACAACTCTTATTGGTCCTAAGCTGATAGTTTTGGATAAATTCAGATTAAAAAATATAAAGTTAATGTTATTAATGCCATTTTCAAACAGCAAGGGAAGACAAAATAAGCATGCAAGGAAAATATCACATTTCTTTGGCCTCTGTAATACTGGTTGGTATTATTCTGTCCTATTCAATTAAGCCTTATAAAAAAATTTATGAAGCTTATTATAGGTATATGAAATGACTATCATTTCACTACTATGTTACGGTCCATCACCCATATTTTATAGGCATCCTAATGAAGCATCTAAAGAGGCCAGAAACGAGAGAGTAAATTACTGATTTAATGAATTGCAATATATTGTGGAGGATGATCTCAAAGAGAAAATTCAGTAAACAAAAATCATGTCCACTCTTGTTTGTGGAGGATAGAGCTGTGTAGCTGTGCAGCAATGAGTTCAAAGTTTGGTGAAGAATAAAGATACTCTGAATGTGGGTCATGATAAAATAAAGAAGTAATTTATTACACTAATATGGTGCTGAATGATATCAGAAACCCAAGGTGTCAAACAGCGGTAACTACAAATAAATGTTTTATTGGTATCAATGAGCAAGACATAAAAATATCAAGAAGATAACTGAAAAAGTCTAGAAATATAACTTAAGCTAAGAAATCTAGATACTTAGATAAATATCTACCTATCTATAGGAACTTACTATTCATACAGACTAGATTGATTGCCACTGGTCACAATAAAAATTTAATAAAACCAATGACATTAAACTCAGCAGACAAAAAATACCAACACACTGTTAAGTTTTTTTTTCCCTTTGTGTCAGTGATAAACTCTTCCAAGAGTTCATTGCACAGCTGAGAAAAGACTACAAATAGCCTTCAATTAGTTATGATGTCACTTTGCTCATGAATTTCTTCCTGCGTGTAGGAAGCAAAACTGTTGATATATCATTTATGTTCACCATTGAGTTAAAGTTTAGTTTTTATATGTTCCTCTTAAAGATGCATGGGCTGGCTAAAAAATAACAAATGATAAAAATGAAATTTTTAAAAATAAAAACATACGTCATTTCTGACAAGCCATTGCAGGTACTGGGAGAAAAAAAAAATTTCCTAGTTCTCATCATCATTTCTGTCCAGTGGAATTGTTTTATATCCTTTACTCTGTCACCATATTGGAGTGCTTATGAAGACATGCATCTGTTTAGTATTGGTAGGGCTTTTGCCTTACCCATCAGATGGAAGGTTCCACTTTGTAGAGATTATATCGAGTGAAAAAATGGAATGGGTTGACTCTTCTGTAAATTTTTAAAAGAAAATTCACATATGTGGGGGGGAGGGAGGGGAAGGAGAAACAAACATAAAATACCAGGTTAAAAGTTAAAAGTCTTAAGAAACACTTGCCTGTACAGTTTATGAGATTTTTGTTTTGAGGTCAGTGTACTGCAGTATATGAAATAAAGTGGAGCATCCCAGGCTACAGACAAGGAAGGAAAAACCTCAAGCACTGAGCGTGTTGCCTTGGTAATGACAGGGGATAAGTAGAGCTGAGTCATAGACTGCAGGTCCGGCTCAGAGTTCTTCCTGTTGCACAAATGGTTTTGCACCAATGTGAAAGACAGTAAGTATTATCAAACTGCCCAGGAAATCAGCACATCCAGATGAGTGAATGATTCATTAATTTTGTGAGTCAATGTTCATTTTACTCAATAAGATAATAAGCATTATACATTTAATGACAGTTTATTAAGGATCAGTCATTGTGTTAGGGTCTGTGGATACAAAAATGAATAATGTATACTTCTGCCCTCAAAAAGTTTTCAGCTTCACAAAATGTGTCTGCTTTATTTGCTAGCCATGATTTTTTTTCTTAATTGTCTTCTATTAGATTAAATAGTCTCTGTATTCCTTCTTCATTTAATCCCTGAGTTCACCTCCCTGAATAAATTAGGAAACAAAATACTCTGCTTATATTTCATGACTAAACATTTTCTCTCATGAATAATATCTATCTTCTTAGCTTTAGAAGATAAAGTCAATATGAATTAAAAATTTAACAACCTTGAACTATAATAAATTAGGTTTTAATTATCATGCTGAATTATGAATTTTATTTATGTATTTGCTTAGTGAAGCAACCATAATATACGAGTATATGTCAACAAAGACAAGAGAAAGTTAATGAACTGAATATTCAGAGCAAGTCCAAGTTAAAAAAGATATACATTCAAAGGGACTATCCCTTAAGCTTATAAAAAAAGTAGAAGCAAAATACATATTTTAAGAAGCTTTTTATTAAAAAAAATTTCTAAAAGCATTGATGAAAGGAAAGAGTAAACTGAATCAAAACTTGATTATTTTCCTTGATGTTTTTGAATAGACTATGAACAAAGTATAGAGCTTGAGTTCATACAAGTGGAAGGTACTCAGATCAAGGATCCTACCACTAAAAGGCTGCCTTTGCTTGAGCACCTGAAAGTAAATTGAAATTTGCCATTTTGAGATACTTGGGATCCAATGGAACATTCATTAACTGATACAGATCTTGAGTTCCAGGTTCTTTTCAGCACTACAGGAAATTGATTGTATTCTGGCTTAGTCTTAAACTTGTCTTTTAGACTCTTGTCATTAGTCTCTTCTGGTCAGTTTAATAGAACATGAGTCCAAGATAAGAGGTTCACTGAATAAGCTAGTTGCTAATACGGTATTGTATCTTCCAAATCCATTGATTTTTTTCTAGTCAGTTTAAGTATTATCTTGAAGATCAATTTTTGTCATATAGCAAATGAAATAAATAACAGAATAATGACAAATTTTTAAAAAAATAAATTTAAAAGAACAGGGAAAATTCTATGTCTCTGAAGTGGGGAAGATGCCATATACTTACAACAAAATCACAGCAAGAATTGTTTAAAATGGAGTAGGAATTCATTTAAAAATAAAACATGTGCATGTTAAATGAAGTAGGTGCAGCCCATTGTTGCCCATTTTGAAGAAATATTCTGATTATATATTGCTCTTCCATTATTTTTAAAGAAATTAAACTAGAAAGAACCATGCACAAGTATTTCTAATCTTTGGTATAGTATCTTTAAATACACTGAGGTTTATGTAACATTTGTTCTTTTCATTAATTAATATCATTTGACAAAGACACCAAAATTATTTTGTAATATGTGTCTCATGATACTCACACCCCAGCTGACTAAAGATGAAAAGGAAAAATTACCATGAGAAATAGTCTCACTTACAATTCTTTCCCAGCTTTGTCCAATTTTTATTGCCCTTGACAGACTCTTCTTATCATGATTGGAGAACAAGAGGGTCTAGTGTCACCAAAGGTATAGTTCCCATCTTGATTTTTCAGTCCCACAGTTTTGATTGGTTTAAAAGATGAAAACATGCAAAAAGTTTACTCTGCAATCTCAAGCTGAAGTTTAACAAAGATTTTTATCGGGATACCTAACTGTTTATGAATTTGGATCTAAGATTGATTACAGAGATAAAATTTCCATAATTTATTTAAGAACAACATTTATTGCTTCATTATTAAAGAAAATGTAAAATCTCATTATTTGTCTATTTTAAACACATTATTTTAAGGGCTATTAAAATCAAATAGATATCTCCTTTTGAAAGTGTTTCCCAGATTTAGGTTATTAATAAAACATAAAAATCAAAATGACATATTAAAGGACATAGAAATCGTAGGCTGCCTAGATTCAGTACTGAATCCCTACATGCTAGCAAAGGAGAGCAGCCTGGGATGACTGAAAATTTTATTATATATTCACTTAAAATAAGTTTCAGACTATGAATCTGAACAGGAGATATCTGGAAGAGACAAAATCTTGATCAAATTGTTCAGTTACCCAGACTGGCCTCTTTTAAACTGGATTTTAAAGTACTTAATGAACTGAAGCATTCTAAATTTGAAGTTATTTGCAAGAAGATAAGGGAAGTGACTTTCCTCTCTGAAGAATGTGCTTAAAATAGCTAGATTTTCTATAGTAGCACAGTGGAAAATTGACACTTGACACCCTTTTTTCTTTATCTTTTGTTTTTTTAGAAAAGCTTATATCTGGCAGTACTTCAAACTAAAACTGGAGTTGTGAATACTATCTGTAAAGCATTACAAGTCTCTGAAAAAGTTTAAAACTTCATAGACTTCAATTGTAACATATAATTAATGCCCGTGAGATATATTTGTCGGCTAAATAACCAAATTATCACATCTTTATAAAATACATATTTCCATCTGATTCAGTGATGACTGTGTGCTATAGGTGGCCTGCTATACTAATAATACAATATATTTGACTTTAGCAGCTGTCATTTATTAAGTATATGAAAACACATTCCACCTCCCTGTATGTCATCAGGGAAATACAAATTAAAACAGTAATGAGATTCCACCACACACCTACAAATAAGCCAAAATCTGTAACACTGACAACATCATATCCTGGCAAGGATGTGGAATTGGTGGCAATGCAAAACAGTACAGACACTTTGAAAGACAGTTTGGTGGTTCCTTATAAAACATATGTTCTTACCATATGATCCAGCAATCACTCTCCTTGGTACTCAATCCAAAGAGGTGAAAGCTTATGTCTACACAAAAAGCTGTACATGGATATCTCTACCGGCTTTATTCATAATTGCCAAAATGTGGAAGCAACCAAGATGTCCTCCAGGAGATGAATGAATAAACTGTGGTGCATCCAAACAATGAAATAATATTCATCGCTAAGAAGTGAGCTCTCAAGTCATGGAAAGACATGGGGGAACATTAAATGCATATCACTAAATGAAAGAAGCCAATCTGAAAAGGTTATATCCTGTATGATTCCAATTATATGAGATTTTGAAGAAGGCAAACTATTAAGACAGTAAAAGATCAGTGGATTCAGGGGTGGGTAGTGAGGGAGAGGAATAGGCATATCATACAGGGCTTCTTTGGCAGTGATAATACTCTATATGGTACCATATACCATGTGTCATTATACATTTATCTAAACCCACAGAATATATACCACAGGTGAGTCATAATGTAAACTATGGACTTGAGGTGGTTATAACATATCAATGTAGATGTATCTCTCTGATGGGGTGCTGATAAAGGGGAAGGCTGTGTGGGAGCAGAAAGTATATGGGAAATCTCTGTACCTTCTGTTCAATTTTGCTGTGAACATACAACTGCTCTAAAAAATAGCCGTGTGTGTGTGTGTGTGTGTATTTAACACTATGTTATATATTAACATATAGTCATATATATGTGAGTATGTATAGAGCAACATTTTGCCAAAAGAATCATATGAAAAAGGCTACCATGAGCTACTTTGTAATGTAGAGGTACGACAGATAAAGTTCAGCCTTGTTGTTACTAATTAAAAAATAGAAAATAGGCAATATAAATGTAAATATTCTAATAATCACTGATTTCACAGCATTAAAATAAAAACTCTGTATAGGATTTTATTAATCAACAATATTTTCACAACCAACCGTATGCTGGTAAACCATTAAGAAAAAAAAAATCTCCTAATTTACAGCGTTTGTTGATTTCTATTGTATAAATCCTCCCATCGTGGCTGATTTCAAGCAATGAATATAATGCCATTGAACAAGACTCAGAAGAGACATGCACAGTAATCTTTTGCCAGCTTGTAGGACCCAGCTGGAGAGCGCCACTCCAACAACCCAGGGCTCTCAACATATACTTAAATTTATTTTATGTTATGCTTCATTATTAAAATATTTCCAACCATGTATTTGTGAATAGGAGTCATAAAAGTGGAGCATACTAGAAGCTTCCTTGGTACGCTCGTTTCTGAAATGAAACAAAAACAACTTGGACTAGAATTATGCTGAAGCATTTAAACTAATATTTCCAACATTAACTTAGAATGCAGTTACAGTGCAGTTGGGATCTGTTACAAGTGAATAAGCAAGTTTTGTTATTGAATTTAAAATAAAAAAAGACGTTGCACACAAGGGAGATGCTGGGATAGCAGTAAAAGTGATTAACTCTATCCTATTATAGAAATGTCACCATATAGACTTATACTTGGCTTTCTACATAAGTGGAATGCTGGCCTAACTTAGTTATACTGTCATTCAGCTTTCTAAAATAACCTCTTCTAAATTAATGATCAGAGAGTTTTAGAGTTTTAATTCACTGAATTTTTGAAAACTTTTTATGTGATTTATTTGATCTTCCTGAAAGTCAATCTTATTGTTCACTTTTTAAAGTTGGAAAGACTTTTTAAAGTGTTTAGTTAATTGAAACGCTCAACGGAGAGTTTGGCTACTCAGATTCCAATGTGCTTCCATGGCTATGGGCATCGCATTGTCAGCAGTGTCCATGGACCAAATTGGCCTGTATTTCCATCTCACAATCATTTTCAACTAGTTGTGTCTTTATTTCTCTGAGGATATTCTTACTTATTAAACCGAAAAGCAAGGCTTTAGGCATATATAGTACAAAACCAAAGCAATGCACTTTCTGATGATTCAGGACAAGATGATATCTTTCCACATTCTATCTCAACTTAACTCACAGACTTATTTTAATATGCTGCACAGCTCTCTATTATTTTTTATTGTTTTGGAGATTGTAAGAGAGTGAAGAATGCATACTTATTTTATAAATAGCAAAATATTTTTTTTATAAAATGAGAAAAAGTGATAAACACATGGTCTGTGTCGCCAAAATTAAAGGAAGAGTAAAACTAAAGAATTATGCTATTTAAGTCCTACGGATTAAGGTATTCAAATATTATGGTATTCCTTACTTCTTTGACTTTCTGCAAGGATCTACAGTAGTGCCTGGTTTTCAAACTTCTGTATTTGGAGGAATTCTTACCTATATAAGATAATATGGAGTTATCCAGAAAGCAATACACTGAAAAGTGCTAGATATGCCAATTCAGTTTATTAACTATTTAATAATTAATACAGTTGTGTGTGTATGAAGTAAAAGACACTTAAGAGATATTTTTTCATCACTACAAACTTCAGTTTTCTTTACAGAGTTCATCAGGCTTTTGTAGTTTTCTTCATTTAAGCCTTTTGTATAGTTTGTTAGATTTATATCTAAGTATTTCATTTTGGGGGTGCTAATATAAATGGAACTGCACTTTTAATTTCATATTCTGTTTCTACTGCTGCTAAGATACCCCCGTCAGCTCCACACAGTTTCAGGCCATTGTCCATGGCTAGAATGCTGGTTCTTTTGTCAAGAGAATGATACTGGTGCACTCCTCATGCAAATCATCATTTTAATGCTCAACTGAGTTAGGTTCTATTGTACATAGAGGTAGGGGGAGTTGGGTTCTACTTAGAGGTAGGGGAGAAGAACAGCCTCTGTGCCACATTTACACACACACACACACACCTCCAGACTTTCACCAATCTCTGCCACTACTTTTCATTGGGGTTCAAAAGCATCAAGGGAAGGACCAAACCCTTTGCATGTAATTCATTCTTTTCTTCTCCCTTGCTTTTTCATGGCCACCTTAATTACCTACCCATAACTCAACAAACCCTAATTTTCCTTCTTCATCTACAATTGCAAAATACTTTCTTCCATGCGTGGAATAGCAGACAACCCCACTGCCAGAATACCAGAGTGCTGGAGCATGTGTGTGCATGCAAGGACATATAAGTGGTGAGAGGAATGGCAACTGAGTGATTTTTCTATCTAATTCAGAATCAAGTCGATAAAACTGCCTGTCACACTATAGGTCAATGTGATAAATCAATAGGAAGAGACAGTTATCACCTGGGTTGGTGAAGGGAAATTTGTGAAATAGCATAGCCATTCACTGATAGGAAAGAATATATTTGCCATGTTATATTAAAAGTTATATTTGGGATTGGAGACTAAAGAACAGTGGGGAATATCACTTATAGGAACCATCAAACCCCAATATTATCAAGAAGCAAATATCTATTTTTCCTAATCAAGAGGCAACACAGAATGATCATGGATGGATGTTTAAATCGATTTAAAGTTCTTTCAACGATTTAATTAACTTTAAGGATTTTCTAAGAACCCATATTCTTTATACTAACACTATTTTGTGCTTCACATTTATTATATTGTCTTTGGGACTAAGATAAAAGGAAATTTACTTATTATTGGACTCACCCGTCCCTGGTAGGAAAACCTAGACATGTTTCTGAGATACAACATTTAACATCCCATCATAAAAAATCAGTTGCAATAAACTTTACATAGATGTCAAAACTAAAAACAAGACAGTATATGATGTGCCTTGTGTCAGTCCATTAATAAATAAAGAGAGACAGCGTAGCTGTCTGGAAACCCAACTGGGAGCGCTCACTATCCAAGCGCACTCCTTTCCTTCTTGACACTGGCAGGAACCTCTCTCTCCAACACCATAACCCCTGATCCCCCAGCCCTTAACCTTCCTAATGTTCAACACACCCACCAGATGGAAAAAGAGAGAGAACTAATGATAACATTGGCCTCTGAAAATAATTGTATTTGCTCCTAAATTAGAACAAGTTTACAAAGAATTAACCATTCACACTTTTATGTGGAATTGATCCTAGAAAACCAACCAATGTGCTCCTGTTGAAAACTGCATCACAACATGTTTAATCATATTTTGATTTCTTTCCCCAAATTTGGCTAATCGTCCTCAAAGTGTCTCTGTCCTTCAAACCTATTAAAATGCAGTCTCTATTTAATTTCTTTGAAGCAGTTTCTGTGGAGACTGTCTTCTCTGCTCTGTGTCAGCTAAAATAAAATTCTATTAAGTGAAATAAGTCAGACTGAGAGAGACAAATACCATATGATCTCAGTTATATGTAGAATTTAAAGAACAGAATAAACAAACAAACAAAACAGAAATAGACTCAGAGATACAGAGGAGAAACTGAAGGTTGCTAGATGAGAGGACGGTCAGGGGATGGGGGAGAAGGTGAAGGAATTAGAAAGTACAAATTGGTAGTCACAAAATAGTCGCAGGGATGTGGAATACAGTATGTGGAATATAATCAATAATGTTGTAAAGATTATGTAGGGTGCCAGATGGGCACTGAAATTATCATAGGATGGGTCACTTCATAGACTGTGTAGATGCCTGACCACTGTGCTATACACCTGAAACTGAGGTAGAATAATACTGAATGTCAACTATAATTAAATACACACACACACACACACACACATATATATATATATATATATATATATATATATATATATATATATATATATATATATAGGTTTTCGGAAAAGTCATGATGTATCTTTTCTGGGTTTTTTTTTGCAAAAATGCATCATGACTTTTCCGACAACCCAATATATACATTCATGGGATATAAAGCACAGCATAGGGAATATAGTCAATGGTACTGTAATATTTGTGAAGGTATAAATGTTTAATCATTATGTTGTTTTGTACATCTGAAACCAATATAAAAAGTAAAATTAAAAAAAGTTTTAGTTTCTTCAGATCTCTTGTTTTATTTCAACAGACAAGAGTTAGAAATGAAAATTTAAAGCTTTTAATATATTTTATAAATATGATTTTATTTTTTAAATATGTAAGCAAAGAAATATGATTTTATTTTTTAAAAGAAAAATGGTAAATTGCGACTCAGCTAAATTGAGAATTTTTTTTTGCCTGAATTATCTATACAATTGACTCAACGTGTTAGTTTCTTTTCCAATTGGCAAGTGGGGAGACAGATGTATACATTGTTTAATGATAAAAATTATAACAAAAATTTAAAGATATATTAAAGGTCACCGAGATTGTTTTCAATTTGAGGTTAGAATGCAATTATTAACCTGAATATTTTATGGAAGTAGAAATAATTGTTCCTCTATCTAAATCTAAATACACATTTTTCTTCTGCCAACTAACATTTTGAAAGGTTAGATATTACTTTCAGGATTCACTTTTCTGTGCACAGAAATACACTGTTGATAAAAAATATATTTTAAGGCTATCTGGCTTTCTCTATACTGATGGATATTTTATCACAAAGTCAGCCTTTTGGAAACATCATCACCGTCTTCCTACTTTCCAACGTATGTTTTTAATTTTTGGATTTATAAAAACAGGATTGTTAATGTGGGTGAAATTTGGACAAACAAAATAATTATTACTGTAATTTGTTTCCACAATCAGTGGTTTCAAACCTGTATGTGCAAATTTGAATAACATATTTTACAAATAAGTGACATTGTGGATGTCAGATCAACTTTTCAAATATTTGAAAATAAATGTGGAGTTGAATTACCTAGATGATTGTCATAATATTCCATGCTGCTTATATCTATGAAAGTAGTCAATTTTTGTCAAAATCCAAACAAATAGACAGAAAACTGGCTCTAAACAGTAAGTACAACACACAAATGGATCACATTACTTATGGGCATTTATGGTTTGATTAAAATGTCATTTTTTCATTTTTAAATAAATGTAGATACAATGGCTCAATTCATAAAAACTATTAAACAGTTGGATTACAATATGGACTAAAATTGCAAATGATAAAATATTAATTTCTACATATATAAACAAAATATAGGAAAACTAAGAAAAAGTTGAATGAAATATGGACAAAATGCTTAAGTAGGCAATTTCTACAGTATGACATATCAACAGTCAGTAAACATATTAAAGTATACACAAGGTTTCTAGTGAAAACAAATGCAAATTTAAAATGTTCTATTTTTGTCTACAGGTTCTTAGATTAGAATAAGTGATAATGCCCAGCACAGGGGTGAATGAACAGACTTTCTCTTGTAACATGAAGGGGTTACTGACATTTTTTTGGAGATCATTAAACAATACCAATCCAAATGTTGTACATCTATCCCCTATGACAGAGTAATCCTACTTGGAGAAACTTACTCTAAGGAAATCATGAAAGTTTGAAAAAACACACACACACACACACACACACACACACACACAATTTCCCCACAGTTTAGATAAATGGATTGCCCCATATTTGTTAATATGTCTATTAAGATGGTTTTCCTTTTTTTTAATGAAGAAAACATTCTGAAACATAGTAGATATATTATTCCTATAGTATAGTCACAAGGCTGAAGGATAGTGAACATATTCTTGAAAACAGAATGAATTATCTTAGAAATTATTAGAATTTGGCTGATTATATTTGTGGCCTTAGTTAAATTTTAAAATCTAATGTGTCTTTACGGGGGCCTGATATTTATATAAAAAGAAATTATTTACAATGCATGGTGTTTTAAATATTCAGTCTCTTTCTCTCCATGTATTGTTCCATTCTCAATTTAGAACACAGATTTTTTTTTTAGTACCTTTGTATGGGGATTCATACTACATATAATATGTGTTCTAATTATTATGTTTTTAGAAGCAAAAAGAAAGGGAAAGATAAAAAATATCAGAATAGTGTTTAGGCCCAAAAGGAGGCAGGATGATGGGATAGTGGATAGAAATAAAAAGGATAGAAAGACATTAGAAAGATATAAACAGATTCAACAAAGCTGGTAATAGCTAATGCTTAAGCTTATTTGTAGGTTCATGCATGTTTATTATATTGCTTTATAGCTTACATATATGTCACATGAATTTTTATTTTTATTTATTTATTTACTTATTTATTTTATTAGTATTATTTTTTTATAGCTGAGCCATCCTGCCACATGTTGGCAGCTCAGCAGCAGCTCTGCTGGGGCCAGGACTCGAACTGCTGTTGCTCAGAGCTTGCACTCTTGAGTGAGCTCTTAACCAACTGAGCCACTCAGCCGGCCCCCGTCACATGAATTTTTATATACCTTACATTATTAGTATAAATTAACAAGAAAAAAGATAATCTTCTAAATATTAACTTCTCCATTTAGGAAAATACTTAAGTGTTTAATTCTTTGCAATGCTAATTTAGTAATATTTCAAATTACTATGGTAATTAGTAATAATCAGAATGAAACCAAACAAACCCAATGTTTAAATATGTACCAACTTGCTCAAAATATGTTCTAAGTTTACCTAAATGGATTAATAATGACTCAATAAATAATAGTCAAAAAGAACATTTTAAAAAGTCTATAGGATATTATATAATTAGCACAGTAAATGATATTCTTGAATTCTTCAAGTAGATAGAATTTAACATAAGTGAACCCTAGTTAGGATAATGGCATTAAAACATCATGTTTGTATTACTGCTAATTAACCAGACTATCCATTTAGCTAGGACTTTTGCTCCCAGAATAACAGGGAAGGATGGATCTAGGAATAGGTTCAAAATTTTGAAAGGGCTTTAAAAGTGATTTACTCCAACTCACCACCAAGTATCTGATTCTCTTCACCACCCAAACTCCATACTTTACCTCCTTGGCAAGACCATTCCATGATGGATGGACCTATTCAAACTCCTTTGGTTTAAAGTCTATGACAACCTTTTTTATTTAATCACCTATAAATCCTTCTCATTTTTTCAACTTCATAAGATACATATTTCACCTTCCTCAAACTGAGTCAAAAAAAGAAACTGAAACCATGCATATCTCATTATAAACTGTTGTTTTTTTGAAGTGTCCCAGAGTTTTGCTTTCTATCTGCTCCAAATATATAAAATAGCTCCCTCTTCTCCAACCGCTCTGGCTTTCTTGGCTTGTCACCAGGGTACTGTCTTGAAAGCTAACATTTCACTGAAGCCCGTTATGTGTTGGCACACTTCTTTACCTATTCTGAAAGTGAGAAAGTTTTCTCTCCTAATTCTGCATAACCTCAAAGTTATGGTTTTTATCATTTCTGTATGTTTGGGAAGATGAAAGTATATAAGACATATTTTTAAATATATACAATGAGAGGAGCAGGCTCATTTGACCCAAAAATCTACAGTGTCAATGACTGGGTTACATTTCCTCCTCGGTCATAGTTAGGAGAGAAAGCCAGGGAGGAAGCTATACTCCTACCTCAGAGACATTGGAGAAAATAGTCTGAACTCATATTTAGCTATAAAAAATACACACCTAGAATTTCTAAAGTCCATTCATTAAAGAATTCCCCTAGGCCATTTTTATTGGAAAGAAGTATAAGGATCTTTCTGAAAGGAGAAACAACAATCAGCCTCTATTGAAGAGGAGCAAGTAAACTAGGAGATGATGGAAAGGGAATATAAGTTGTGGGATACATCCTATGGCCAATTATATCATTTCTACCCAAGGCCGCAAAGTATATGAAAATCAACAAACCCTGTTCTTTAATAGCAGTGTTGCTGACTTATTCTCTTTATCCAGTTCTATGCATTCACAACATAAAGCGATTTAGAATCATGGGGTTGTAAATGTTATGGTTCACAATGCTCCTAGGCATCCTCTAAGCCACAACCTTTCCCTGAAAAACAACGAAATTGGAACCCAGAGAGAGGTAAGGGTTTTCTGAAGCCACACATAATCTCAGATGCGGGCTCCTGGGCATTCGTTCTTTGCACTAACAACTCCCTGTTAATCCTTTAGGTTTCCAAGATCCACAAGCACACACACAACTTTCTAATTTATCTTCTTAACTTTTATGCATAGTAGTTCTTATAATAATATATGACTATTGCACCTGTGCACATTTTTTTATTTGCAGAAACTGTGAAAGATTGCCCCTACAGTGTGTCACACATTTGGCCACGGCAAAACAGTATTCCTGCCATTCAACTTTGTCATCTAGCTGCTTGAAAGCGGTTCTGTGACTTCAGAAATAAGTGAATCAGCCTTTACATAATCATATCTGTTTCATAAGTTGGAAAATTGTTTTGAAGTTTAGAACTCCCCTTTGAATAGTGATGCTGTCTAGGCCAGTGAAGATTAAATTGCAACATTAAAAATTGTAAATGGTTTCAAATCCTCGGAGGCTGAGTTACAGACTGCCAGCTGCAGATGGGTATAGCTATCTTTACTATACCCTGAAGGCCTTAATGAAAATGTAATGATTGGAAGAATATTAAAGTACTTTTGTTATTTTAAAACAAAACCATCTAGGTCACTTTCTTATTCTATTTCCACCCCAACCCTCTTTCTTTATGTGAGACTTATATGGACTGAGGTGGAAATAGACAAATACATTTATCCAGGATATTGTACAATGTTTTTTTTTAAATGCTCAGCCTCTTCTATTTCTTTGATATAAACTATATCAAAAGGATACTTTTAAAGGTAGAGAGCACATTGACAAAAGGATATATTGTTTAATTTTTGCAGAGTTTTTATGTGGAGCGAGGCATTACCTGTAAGTACTGTAGTTACCTCAATAGATATATTCAATGCTATCAATCTCTGTTCTGCTCTGAAGAATGTTACAAAAATGGGAGCACCCTTCAGGCGGTAAGAATCTGCTCAGTGGTGAACCAAGCAGGGAAAGGGTTTACAAGTGGTTTCTTTAAATTCTCTTTTCCTATGTAGGTTATCTTTGAAATGACCTCGATATTACAGAGTGATAATTATCTATTTTATTTTCCTGGAGATAGTTCAACAGAGCCAACATTGTATATGTCTTTCACAGTCATGACGGGAACGGAGTGTTAGGATTTTGTGCTTATTAGGCACCAGGTAGTTTTTGTTGTCGTTAACAATCCTTCACGCAATAGTGTGCCACACTGAATGACACGATCTTTAATATTATCAGCCCCACATCTTTGTAACACCAGGTGAATCTAAACTAAGGGGCTCACACTATTCCCTTCAGAGAGAGAGAGAGAGAGAGAGAGAGAGAGAGAGAGAGAGAGAGAGAGAGAGAGAGACAGAGAGAGAGAGAGAGAGAGAGAGAGAGAGAGAG
>NW_017732029.1:820916-845652 GCF_001890085.2 Hipposideros armiger
AGAGAGAGAGAGAGAGAGAGAGACAGAGACAGAGAGAGAGACCTTAAAGCAAAGCAACCTTGAGCTATCTCATAATGTAGTACTTTGTTTTCAGGAACATTAGTTGAAACATGTTAGAGTGTTTTCTCTAAAACTCCCATTATATCTCTTCGCTTGTACCTAGGAAAATATTGTTTACTGGTACTTTGAAAACTAAAGGAAGAGGAGCATAATAAAATAGAAAAAGATAAAACTCACCTTTCTCACCATGCCCCAAGTTTTAGTCACATGTTCAAGTACTGTTTCTATGTACACAAATAATACTGAATAAATACCTACAGCTCTGGCTTTTCCCTCAAGTTTCAACTATCTATGTGCTTAGATGTTATAAAATCTTCTCCCTACCACGATCCCAAACCTACTTCCCTCCACCAAACAAGATGTTTTCATTTGACTGTCTGCTTTTGTCACCAGCATTACCATTTTCTAGGTCATCCAAGATGATATTTTGGAGTTTTCTTTTACTTTTCCTCTCCTTGGGAAACAAACTCTCTCCACCCTGACATCTAAATAATTGCCCAGATCTGTTCAAGTTACTTTTATACCTCAGATCCATTCCCTCTTTGCTTCCCACCATTGCCAACAATCTTCATAACCCTTCCACATAGTTACAGTGTTTTCTTACCAGCTAAGCCTTTCAATAACACAGCTTTCAGCAGAAGTATTAGAGAACATTCATTGCCAAACCAGCCATGTCATAGGATATTTTTAAACAAATATTTATGACATTTCCTCAGTTTCTCATAATGGTAACAAAGGCATGCCATGCTTGAGTTGTAAAGAACTACTTGCAATGCTGTAACATACCAACCCTTTATGTCCTAGCTTTGCTTTTGACCTCCCCTTATCCCTCATCCAGAAACTCCTCTGCTCACACTTGTACCCTCTGTGCAAAATCTACCTGTCAAATTTCTACCCACACATAAAGGCAAAGCTCAAGTGCCTCTCCCTAACATGAAACTCTCAGTTTCACAGATGAAAGTATATTCCGTTTCCTTTGACTTTTAAGCAGTTATTTTTTCCCTCAATTTTCCTGGAAAATGTATTTAAATCTGTTTGTTATATCTCTTGGTAAAGATATTATTATTCCTATGAGACTAAAAGCCCAATAAAGGAAATGATTATGTCTCGTTTAATGTTGAATATTCTCCACAGAATCTCTCTCTCTCTCTCTCTCTCGTATGTATCTATTTATCTATCATCTATTTATCTATCTATAATATTTATCATCCATCTATCTATAATATCTATCATCTATCTATCATCTATATATAAGATCTATCTACCTATCTATCTATGTATGTATCTATCGATCTGTTTCTTAACTTTATTGAAGTATAATTGAAGTACAATAAAGTAAACATAATTAAAATGTATACTTTGATCAGTTATAACATATGTATGCATTAATGAAAACATCACCACAATCGAGACAATGACTATTTCCATCATGCCTCAATAACGCTCTGTGCCCCTTTGTATTCCATTCCTCCTTGCAGCCCATCTTGAAGCAACCATTAATGTGCTTTCAGTCACTGTATATTTTCTAGAGTGTTATGTAATAAAAATAATACAGTATACACTTGTTAACCTATCCTCTTTAGCGCAACATAATTTTGAGACTCATTTAGAATACTCTATCTATAGATCAATTATTTTTATTACTAAGTAATATTCTATTATATGGATATACCAAACTATGTGTGTGTGTGCATGTGTGTTTCTCAAAAAATAGACATTTGGGTTGTTTTCCATATTTGGCTACTACAAATAAAGTTGTTAAGAATATTTCCATACGAGTCTTTCTGTAAACCTGTCTTTTCATTTGTCTTGGGTAGATAATTAGGAATTGAAGAACTGCATCACTTGATTTTTGTATGCTTCATTTTTAAGACAATTCCAAACTGTCTTCCAAGGGGATGAACTATTTTAAATTTCCTCCAGGAGTGTGTGAAAGCTTCAGCTGCACAAGAGCCTCAATGACACTTGATTTGGCCAGTCTTATTTTTAGTCCCTCTAAACAGCATGTAGTGTTATCTCAATTTTTGTTTTTAATTTGCATTTGCATGAGAACTATTTTTTTTCTATGATTAAGCCATAAAGTTATTCATGTATTCTGGATACAAACTTTTTGTCTGATATGTGTGCTGTGAATATTAATTCCTAATGGCTTGCTTTTGATTTCCTTATGGTGTCTTTCAAAGAGCAAAATATTTTAATTTTAATTTTAATAAAGTCCAGTTTATCAGTTTTTCTTTCACATTTTGTACCTTTTAATTTCTATAGAAAAAAACCTCTCCCACCTCAAGATCATGGTGATTTTCTAGTCTTATTTAGAATTTCTATAATTTTAAGTATTACATTTAGGTCTATAATTCATGAAGTTAACCATTCTTTATTGTGTTAAGGAATGATGCTTTTTTTAAAATATTTTTTTCCATATGCATATCCATTTGATCCAGCATTATGTGTTGGATCCTTTCCCAACTGAGTTGTCTGGCACCTTTGCTGAAAATCAATTAACCACATGTAGGTGGGTTTATTTCCAGGTTCTCTATATGTGTCATTGATTTATATATTAATCTTCTTAACAATCCCAAACTGTCGTGTGTTTTTTTTTTAATTTTGTTTTTAAATTGGGGAATTGGGGGAGGGGAACAGTGTTGGGGAATTGGGGAAGGGGAACAGACAAGTTGCTGTTCTTTTGTTCTTGTCTAGTCGCTTCACTGGCCCATGTTGTTATTATCATCGCGCTCCTCCCGGGTGAAGCAGATGGGTCGCTGGCCACTGGAGGGCGGCTCACACCAGCTGCCAGCCACTCACAGTAACTCATGGCAGCCCACGCAGCTCCACTGCACCCTATGCCGTTGCCGGCGACACACGGCAGCCCAGCTCCAGATCAAACTGCTGTTCACCATCTTAGCTGTAGAGGGCGCAGTGTCACTGGCCCTCATGTGGGATCTGAACCAGAGCCCTGCTGCTCAGAGCTGGCTCCCCAAGCCAACTCCTAACCAACACGCCACTCGGCCGGCACCAAACTGTCTTGATTCCTGTAGATTTACAGTAAATCTTGAAGTCAGGTCAGGTAAGTCAACCAACTGTGTTCATTTTTAAATACATATATTTTATTATATACATATTCATCACATATATTACATGTTTCTTATATATATATATATATATATATATATATATATATAACCTATGTAATTACTCCAATTATTCTCAGTTCTTTGCATTTCCATATAAATTTTGGAATCAGCTTGCAACTTTTGCAAAAAAAACAAAACAAAAACTGCTGGAATTTTTACAGGAATTACGTTGCTAATACAACTCCATTTCAGGATAATCACCATCTTAACAAAATTAAGTTTTTAATCTAGGGATGTGATGCATCTCCCAATTTAAGTGGGTCTTCTTCATTATCACTTAATGACAAATTTTAGTTTCTATGTATAAGTATTAGGTGTCTTTTGATAAAATATTCTTAGGTACTTTGTGTTTTGGGGTACTACTGTAAATTGATTTCCCTCCAAATTTTATTTTCCAATTTTTTTTGCCTGTGTAAAAGAATAACTGATTTAAAGTTTCTGTCTCATAGTTCCAACATATTGGGGTTAGCATCAGTTGATCATATTTTCCCATGAGGGTCTGTTGTATTTTTATAGTTCTTCGTACATAGAATAATTTTGAATTGTAGCTGGACATTGTGAATGTTACATTGTGTAGTGTAGAGATCCACTGTAAAACACTATATCTACAGTTCACAACACTGTATTGTGTGCATTTACAATTTTGTTAAGAGGACAGATCTCCCATTAAGTATTCTTACCACAATAAAAAAAAAATCCAAATGTGTGGTCTGTCTCAAAGTGATCCCTCTGGGAGGCTTAGCTTACAATGCCCCTCTTGAGAGTTTGTCTTTGCACACTTCCTTCAATGTCAGTTTATGGGTTTGTTATCATAGCCAGCAAATAGCCAGCAAATGCCTTACCCACAGTAGGTGATTCATTTGTTAATTTGCTGATTTGTCAATTTAGCAATGGATTTATTGAAGATGCCTTAATAGGTTGATAAGATTGTATGTAATCAATAGAGGACTTTGATTACTCATAACATCCTATAGCTTAGTAAAAATTGCCTGTGAAAAACTGGAAAGGAAAGCCAGAAAGGAGATGTTGAGTCAGCACCCATCTGAGGAGCGATAATGTACCTACTCTACTTTCCGCGTAATTAGTCTTCAGTTTTTCCTACCCTCCTCCATCCCAGTCTTGGTTCCTACTCTCCCATGACATCCTTGTGCCTTTGATAACAATAAAACCCTTGTTCTTACTCTGTCTTTTACAGTGAAGCACATTCTTTAGGCTTTTAAATGATGTAGGAGCCCTTTGTTTTACTAGCAACTCATTACAGCTTATTATGAAAAGCTACATTGCGTGACAGTTCTGAAAAATATATCACTTGTTAGCTCTAAAAATATAATCCTTTCAGTTCAGGTATTTTATTCTTTCAACAACAATGGGAACTTTTGTTAAATGAAGAGCACATCATTTAAAATGTAGTATGTTAATCATTCTAATGGAAATTACAGCATAAATAAATGTAACCTTGAACTTTTTCCCTTATGTAGACATTTTGCTGACTTCTATTTTTATTATCTTTCCACTTTGAACCATTCATTGAGTCCTTAACAATATACATTGAAATAAAATATACATATTTCAGATTACGGGTGCTACACATTCAATTTTAAAACTGGCAAATATTGGTTTCAACTAGTACAAAAGGGATTTAAACTTAATAAAATTAAAGCTCAAATGCTAGCATAGATAGTGAATAATAAGCTAGCCAGAAATTCCATTTGCAAATGTTTGGACTCCTACGAGGCATTTCCTGAACATTCAGTACATATCACAAAAATCTCCAATTAGCACCAGAGGACATTGTAAAAGGAAAAACAGTGTTGGTGTGCACTTGGACGCAGATGCTGTTCCCAAAGAAAGGCAAGACTGCTTGCCAGCCTACACAGACGGCAACCTTGTTTTATATGAGACATGTACATACTCAGAAAAGACGGAGAATATTTGCAACATGCTTTTCAGTATTCATTAAATAGGAAAAACAATCCACTTAGTCTTCCAGCCACCATGTTTTGTGAATTTTACATTCTGCATGATTGTATCATTTCAAGTTCCAAAGGTCAGAAGGTTGCTCATTCATTAAGATCTAGTAAAATATTGAATCTTAATAACTGACTTCTGCTAAACATAATGTATGATGACAAAATTTCAAGCATTTACGTTGGCAATAGTGAATTTTTTTTTACTGCATACTAAAATAAAACAATAATTATTCTATAGGGGTATCCATTATCATTTAGAATCACTTTCACTTAATTTATATAAAAGGTTATTACATTTAATTAATGACATCAAGAAAGGTAAAGCTAAATATTTACCTATTTATAATGTTGACTATCACTATTATTTGTTTTGTTATGTACTATTCTGATGTTTTTCACTTGAATTTGTAGCAGTTTGAATTTTACTAAGCGTTTTTTGTCTTTTCAAAGATTAACATCTGAGCCTCTCTCACATGCAATTTACTCTAAGAAAATAACTCATTATATAAGCAGACTTGTCACATTATATTTTATTTATTAATATCATTTCAAATAAAATATTGCTATTGACAAACTAAATTTAAATTAATGAAATGCTAAAATAACAAATGGGTTTAACATTTCTACACTGCCCCATTTCTGGTAGTGTTTATAGAAATGTTTTTAAAAGAAAATCCTAGACCATGTGCTTTTAGCCAATTCCTCTGAAGTAATGATTAGAAATATAAGTTGGGCTGCTTCAGACATGTCCACTATACATGCTGGAACTTATTCAAAATATTGTGCTACAGAACCCAGTCTGCTTAGATTACAAAGTTTAGTTTTATTTATTTGCCTGGCATATTGGATTTGTGAAATTGATTCATATTATTCCAACCCATGGGAGACCAACAAAAATTTTAAATCCTAATTGCTTTATTTTTCTGTGAGAGTTATATATCAAGATCTTAAAAGATTCTTGTAACAGGCTTCTGCAAACACTCAAAGAGATATACTAAGAATAATCCAGCATAACAAGGTTGATTTAGATTAAAGCAAAGAGTTATTAATTTGAAGGGAGAACAAGTAAAAGTCGCATAAGTAAATCTTCTATGCTGGAGGAACATTATTTCATTAGAGTTGGTAGCTCATTATATGTCCTTTATGGTCCCTCTGATGGTATCAGTTGTGTATTTTCTCCTTTTTGAACTTTTCAGTATGGCTATAATTTCTGTGGAATTTTGGGGGTTGTGGGGGTGTTGTTTGTTTCCATTTTCTTGAGCTGGGCCAGCTCAATTTCATCCCACCTGTTGCTTCACTGATTTTACCTTATTACTAATATGAGCTCTTCTCAAGAAAAATAGTGAGTGAATCATTGCATTTGTCTTAATTCAGGACAATATATTTATCCATGTTTTTCATCTACTTCAGACAACATTTCCTTAGTCAATATTCTTTGTATGTTTTCCCTTTTTCTTTTATGCTCTTCTTTAAAATATAGATTCCCTATTAGCTCCTTTTAAATATATTCATCTTTATGGCCTCTTTTGCTTTTTATAATTTTAAAACATTTTATGGTGTGCATACAGACTTAGAACTGTGATATCATCCTAATGGATTGATTTTTTTCTTATTAATCTCTGTTTATAGTCTAATAATCCTCTGTTTTTTTTAAAAAAACACTTTCTATTATAATACTGCAGTATTTGTGTATATTACACTCTTACACTCTTGCAATTTCAATCTTTCTCTATCATTATATTCAGTGTGTCATCTCTAACTAGCACATAAATCATTTCAATGCAGTCTGTCAATTTTAATCTTTTAGTTTGTATGTTTAATTATTTCATCTTTAATGTCATTATTGATGCAATGGATTTATTCTAACATCTTACAATTTGCTTTCCATACTAACATGATTTTTCTTTCTGTCTTATCTCCACTTTTTATCTATTAGCCTGTTGGTCATACTCATATATTCATTTAACTCTTATGTTAGTGATTATCTTGGTGATTACAACATCCATCCTTGATTCAAAGTGGTCTAATACAAATAATGCTTCCCATTGTGGTTACCAGACTCCGATATAGCCACCTGGTTTTTACATCCTTGAGTGGTACCCTCTCACATTCTCCAGGGTTGACTTGTATAAGCAATCAGACATTATGGAAATGATAGGAAATGACTTCCAAGTCAATGTTATAAAAGACCTTACAGCGAGCTTTCTCTTCTGGGTCACTCATTCTATGGCAAGTCATGCCATGAGACACTCAAGCCTCCCTACAGGGAAGGCACAGTGAGAAATGGAGGTTTGTCTTATGGATAAGTAGCACCAATCTGTGGCTATATGATTCTTCAGACCCAATAAAGCCTTCAGTTGATGGTGATCTTGGCCATTACCTTGACTGCAATCCCTTCGAAGTTCTCAAATGAAAATCACCATGCTAAGCTGTTACCAATTCCTGACGCACAGAAACTGTGTGAAATAATAAATGTTTATTATTGTTTGAAGCACTGTTTTCTGGGGTAATTAGGTATGCAGCAATAAAAACCTACACCACCAAAAAACATTAGGACCATGCAACTCTTTCATTATATGTCCCTTTATTTGCTTTTTGAATTTTACTTGTCATGCATTTCAATGTTGCATATGTTAAAAACCCCAAGAGAGTACTTTGCAGTCATGGTTATTTGTATTTACCCATGCACTTAACATTGACACTGCTCATCTTTTCTCCTGGCATCTGCATGATTCTTTCTGGGATAATTTTTCTTCCATCTGACAAGCATCCATTAGTGTATCTTTTAGTGCAGGGCTGCAAGGGACAAATTTTATCCATTTTTTTCCTTCACTTCCCCTTTATTATTATGAAGATATCTTTACGTAGAGTATAGAATTCTAGGTTTCAGATAATTTCTGTCAGCTTTAAAGATGTCACTCCATTATTTCCTGGCTTCTATTTATTTTCTGCTGAAAAGTTGACTGTTAGGGGTGTTTTTTATTTTTTTGATAATGTGTTTGTAATGCTGCTTTTAAGACTTTTTTTTTTAATTAGGGATAATCAGCACTTTTACTGTGATGTATGAGCATTCTGTTTATTCCACATGGGTTTTGCATAGCTTACTAAATCCCAAATTGAAGTCTTTTATACGTTTTGGAAAATCCAGGGACATTACCTTTCCAAATATTGTTTTTTTTTCATTCTCTCTCCTTTCATTCTAGAACTCCCATTACATATATACTAAACATTTTACGCAATCTTTTATGTACTATTCTGTGTTTCCATTCTTTTCTGCTTCTCTGCTTCAATTTTCAATTGTTTTCATCTATCCATTTACCAATCCTCTCTTGTTTCTTTTGCCAAACAATCTCTCTCGCTCTCATAAAGTTAAGGAAAGTCTGTGTTATCCAACTTGCCTTTACTTCTTGAGCTTATTAATCTTTGTTATTTTAATGATCTTGTCTATTCGCTCCAGTTTTTGTATCACTTTTACACCTGCTTCTAGTCTGTTTTAACTATGGGTGTTTGGTCTTATGACCCCCCTTTTTTGTCATACCTTATATAAAACTATCACTGAATGGCAGTCATGTATGCAGCATTGTTAAAGCTGGAGATGATATCTTCCTCCATGGAATGTTTACTATTTTCTCTGGTAGACAAGTAGATAAAGGCAGGTCACCTAAATCCAATTATGGGCTGAGCTGGGTTGAGGCTATGTTGCAATTTTAGTAAAGAGTAAAGATCTGTCTGTCTCTGGTTAGCAAGTCTTATTTCTAGGGCCTTATTTCTTGGTCCTTGGAGCTTTTGAGAACTTAGTGTGTTCACTTGATCCTTCACCTGGTAGGTCCTAAATGCTAATTCTTGTTTCCTAAGTACAGGGAGGATTCCCGAAACATCTGCTCTACTTATCTAAGGTTCTCTTCTTAGATTTTTAACAACCTACTTATACAGCTTGAAATTAATCAAATGCCTTGAGAAAAAAACAGGTGCATAATACTCCAGTTTTGCCTCTCCAGATTTTTAACAATGTAAAACTCGGATTCTCTGTTTAAAGGTTTATTTATAAATCCAAAAATTGAAAAGCACACAAAATATTCATCAGGAGGTGGTATACCTAAATCTTGAAACAGCATTCATCATAAAAGGAACTACTGTAACATGTAAACACATGAACAAATGAATCTCAGGGACATTATGCTAAATAAAGAATGCCAGACACAAAGTATACATGCTATATAATTTCACTTATATGTCTTGAAATAATCTACTTTAGAAAGCAAATCAGAAATTGCCTGGCTCTGAGAGAAAGAATTGTGTAGGAAGAGGAATTAGCTTTTTGGGGGGATGAGAAATTTTATATCTTGATTGTGGTAGGTGATACAAAAGTATAAACAATTGATAAAACTTATCTAACTAGATACCTAATGGGTATATATATTTTTTATTTTTTTATTAAGTATTTTTTAATGTAGTACACTACACATAAAATTTACCATATTAAGCATTTAAACTATACACTTTAGAGGTATTAAACACATTAATATTATGTAAGCATCACCATCATCCTTCTCCAGAACTCTTCTAATCTTGCAAAGCTGAAAATCTTTACTCATTAAACAACAATTATTCCTTCTTCCTTACCCCCAGCCCTTGGCCACTACCATTCTACTTTCCATCTCTGTAAATTTGACTACTCTAGGTATTCATATAATTGGAATCATACAGTATTTGTCTTTTTGTGACTAGGGGTGTGTTTTATGTTATGCAAATTAAACCTCAGTCAAGTATATAAAAAGCAATATATGCAAAACAGTTATTATTTGTGTATTCATTAAATTAATGTATTACCTACAGCTATTTGTATATTGTATTCTTAGTATTTTTCTCAAATTTATTTTTCTAGCATGTTCTTATTGTATTCAGTGATTTATATTGTTTGTTATATTTTTCAGACTTTCTGTTCTGGTAAGTAAATTGATATATCCCATTAATTATTTTCTGTAGACCAAAATAGTGAGAAAATATTCTCCATACATCTACTGAAGTACCTGGAAGCTTTAGATCACATCTTCTAAATATAAGCATAATATTGATTCAATATTTTCAGATAG
This sequence comes from Hipposideros armiger, assembly GCF_001890085.2. NCBI lineage: Eukaryota > Metazoa > Chordata > Mammalia > Chiroptera > Hipposideridae > Hipposideros > Hipposideros armiger. The sequence goes on from NW_017732029.1 coordinate 831,171, forward strand.
AAAATATATAATTCAGTTTCAATAATTTTATAAGTCCTACCTCTCTTTCCTTTCATTAAGAATTCACATCTTCAACAAATATTTTTACTAAGAAAAACTCTCATACAAGGTCAGACAATTAAGTTCACAAACTTGTTGCAATGATGTTGCTAACCTTTTTTGATATCAGAGGGGTTATTCATTATGAATTTGTACCAACTGAACAAACAGTTAACCAAGTTTACTATTTGGAAGTACTGAAAAGGCTGCATGAAAAAGTTAGATGACCTGAACTTTTTGCCAACGATTCATGGCTCTTGCATCATGACAATGCACCAGCTCACACAGCACTGTCTGTGAGGGAGTTTTTAGTAAGTAAACAAATTACTGTATTGGAGTACCCTCCCTACTTACCTGGTCTGGCCCCCAATGATTTCTTTCTTTACCTGAAGATACAGGAAATATTGAAAAGCAGACATTTGGATGACATTCAGGACATCAAGGGTAATAAGACAACAGCTCTTATGGCCAGTCCAGAAAGAGTTCCAAAATTACTTTGAAGGGTGAACTAGGTGCTGGCATCAGTGCATAGCTTCCCAAGGGGAGTACTTTGAAGGTGACTGTGGTAATATTCAGCAATGAGATATGCAGCATTTTTTCTAGCATGAGTTCATGAACTTAATTGTCTGACCTCATATAAGTTGTCTATGATTGATTTAAATATTTTGTAAATTTTGGTGATAAAAATGGTAAGCCTTCTAATTCTCATTCAATTCCAGCAGATAATATAAACTTATTCAATCAAAACTAGAAGCTTCATCAAGGTTTTACCACTCTGAAATTTTCTAAAAAAAAAAAATTATAGATATTAAAACATGCTAAAAAGCCACTGTGTGTCAAGATGTGTACTAATGGAGCACATATAGACAGATAGACCAATAGAATAAACTAGAAAGTCACAAATAAAAACAGGTATTTACAGAATGTAGTATATGATAAAGATGACATAATGACTAAGTTTAAAAACTGGACTTTAAACAATTGTGACTAGGAAGATTGTATAGTATATACAATTCACTTTTATCTGCATAACAAACCAACCCCAACAGTTTATATTTACTCAAAATTTAGTGGTTTAATTCAAAATATATTATTGCTCAAAAATCCAAGGTTCAGGTGGAAGCTTCTATTGGTCAACTAAGCTCTGCTGGGAACACTCATGTGTTGAAGTTATTTGCGGGCCATCTGGGATGCTTGATATAAGATAGCCTCAGTCTCATATGGGGCAGATTGTGAAAAGCCACAGAACTATGACTCAAAAGTCAGAAAAGATAAGAAATAGTGCTAAACTCAACTGCGTTGTAGAAATACAAAAGCAAAAGGTTTGCATGTCCAAATTACCGTAAACAACCTTACAAGATAAATTATAAACTGTGAAAAATATGAGCACTTATATCATAGACACAGGGCTATCACTTGAATATATAAAGAGATACCAAAAACTGACAAGAGAAAACCAACAACTGAATAGAAAAATGGGCCAAACGTAAGAATAACTTGTTGACAGAAAAGGAAATATGAATGGTCATTGCACTTATAAATTCTGCTGAACTTTCCTCCTAAGAAAATGCAAATAAAAACAATACAGTGCTACTGCTATTATTCATCAGTTTTGTAAAAATCTGAAAGTTTGAAAATATGTTCCACTGAATAGCTGTAGGTAAAAGGAACTCATACGTTGCTGGCCTTACTTTACTTAGCCTTCTCTCTATTGATTTTAATGCAACATTTTCAATTCTTTTTCTCTTACAAGCAACTACAGAACAAGTAAGTTTAGGCACATTGGTTATTTTTGCAGTGCATCTTTAGAATACCTTCCCCTAAGTGATATTGCTGGGGCAAAGGATAAATATATATGTAACTTCTTATTTAACTGCCAATTTAATTCCATGGAGTTTATGCCATTTGGCATTCCTTCCAGTAATGTATTTACATTATAAATACTTTACATATTCAAAAATGTAAACTAAAAAGGGAGGAGAACACTGAAAAATGAAAAACAAATAGAAACAAATGAACCTAACTGTGTACCAAATTGGTACCATATTCCACAGAAAAGTGAAATTGTTCCAAGTGATTCTGAATACAAAACTCCTACATGAAATATCTCCTAGGGAAAAGGAGATGTAACATAGCTTAAAATTCACCCAATTACTTAATTTTTAATAATAATATTGGTATTATGATGTTGGCATTAGCTATTTATATGGCTTGGTAAAGCTGGAAAAAATAAGCGAATCTGTTAACGGTAGAAATAAATGTTTTCAGCACAAGGGAAAAGAGATATAAATACAAAATAAGAGACACTGATGTAAAAAATAAACTTGAACTGTTCATTTTGATTGGGATTTGTCACTAAACCTCAAGGATCATAAAATTATTGATTTTTCAGTTGAAAGGAAGCTGAATGTCCAACTTATATTTTATAGTTAAGTCTCTTCTCAAAAATTCTCAGCGATTGATTTCTTGCTTCTTTTTGAATTACATCTGTGCCAAGGAAATGATTCTGTTGTAGATTTAATATTAGTTCTGTGACTAAGTCCTTATGCCATCTCTACTAGATATTACTTAGAGAATTAACTAAATCTCTCTAATCCCCTCATCTATAAATGGAGATGATGAAATTGACAGGATTCAGTCCTGAAAGGATTGGCCAGGCTGTGGGAACAATGATTTCTTACTACCAAGTCCTCCCTGGCATTATCCAGGCACAAGGCCTTACATAACAGTCATTTTTGTAAGTAATACTGAGATTTGGGGGTATTCTGGGACATCCCTCACCTTGAAAACGTTGACACTCTCTGAAGTAATGGACTGAGTGTTAACTTTTTGATAGTGAAGATAGCACCTGCCATTAAATTGGTTTTAGATACCATACAGTACAAGTCAAAACAGTTTGTAAATGGGAAAACATCATAAAAAGATGGTTATTATTACATTACTAAAATGAGCCATTTCAATTTTGTGTAGTTGGAATTTCTATAAATCTTCCATAGTTTGACCTGAAATCATCCTCCTTGTAACTTTATTCTCATTACTCTTTGTTCTGCCCTGTGGGATCTGCTGAATGATTAATCCATCTCGTTGAGAAGAACACAAACAAAGTTGATTAATTAGAATAAAAGAAAATATAAACACTGAGTTCCTGATTCCTTATGAATTATTTTATTAAATCACCAATGTGTGCCTCTTACACACATGCATACAAGGATGGCCTTACTTCCCATTTCTTTCCTTTCTTTGCCCTCTGTTTTACTATAAACTATCTACTAAAGAGTGACTATAGTCCAGTTACGCAGTATTACCCCAACACATTTCATCTCTATAACTCTAATAGATGGTTTCTTCTACTGAAGCTATCTCCCTATAGTAATGATCATCAGGATTAATTCCTACCTTTTAGGGTCTGACTAGTCTATACTTCCACTTATGACAACTTCTCTGCACATGTAATTAGTTAATTAAGTAATATCCATGATATTCAAGAGGGTATAGACAGTTTCTGTTTTCTTTATCCATTGTTTCCTTTGTCTATTGCAATGACTGACATAGAAAAAAGTTATAAAAAACAAACAAACAAAACAAAACTAATTTCTTGAATGATACACCTTTATGAACCTTTTACTAGTCTTAAAACAGGAGCAGGGCCAGCCGAGTGGCTCAGTTGGTTAAGAGCTCTGTCAAGAGGGCAAGCTCTGAGCAACAGAGGTTTGATGCCCTGCCCGAGCTGAGATGCCGCTGAGCTGCCAACAGGTGGCAGGATGGCTCAGCTAAAAAAAAAAAAAAAAAAAAAAGATCCCAAATGAAAGAACAGGAGAAAACTCCAGAAAAAAAAAAAAAAAAAAATGGAGGCAATCTCCCACTTCATCATACCTCATTATGTAACTTTCAAATTTATGTAGTAATCCAGCTGTAGCTTGCATTATAGTTGTACATGCCGCAATTTTACTTTGTATTTATTACTCACTAGATAAATTCTTTTGAATAAACATACATGGGTGAAACAGAAAAATCTGTCAGCACAATATTTAGATTTCCAACAAAATGCATCATAACATGTCTAACATGATGAAGTTCAAGAGATGTTTTATTAATAAGTAAAAATGAAAAGTATATATATTGTTCCTTACAGATATTTAAAGTAATACCAACTTGTATGGAGAAATATGTTTTCTTAGTCCACCATAATTACTTACAAACTCCTGTCCTTTCTTTTTCCTCAACTCCATCTTGGTCCAATGGATTATATACACCAGAGGAGTTAGAAATATGAGGTTCTAACTCAATAATTTAGCTAAATTTAGCAAAAATAATCAATTTTGTATATACATATATACACACATAGGTAACCTGTTGGCTACATTATTATCAAGATATATATAGTATATCTTTATTTGTATATGTGTGCATAACAACACATATGAGGTGTGATCAAAAGATATGGTGAATGTTTAAAAAAAATCATTGCAAAAGACACATTGCCATTAATCTCCCTCAAAATACTCCCCTTCACTTCAGAAACACTTATCCCATCATTCTTGCCACTTTCTGAAGCAGTTTTACAAGTCCTGTTTCATGAGTATCTTTACTTCATCCTCCATCATGACAATGCTCTGTGTCACACATCGCTTCTGGTATACAGCAATTTCTGTCAATAAAAACATTATGGTGTGTCCCCATTGACCTTATTCACTGAATCTGACACCGTGCAACTTCTGGCTCTTCCCCAAAGTCAAAATGACCATGAAAAGAAAACATTTTGAATCAATTCAGGACACCGAGGCAGCCACAACAGCACAATTAAAGACACTCACGATAGAGGACTTCCAGAACAGCTTCAGAAAGTGGCAAGAGTGAAGGGATAAGTGTGTTCGAAGTGAGGGGCAAAGTTTTGAGGGGGATTAATGGCAATATGTCTTTTACTGTAATATATATTTTTTAAAATTTAAGCATTCACTGTATTTTGTGATCACACCTTATATATGCATCACGTTATGTTGTGGGAACACATATAGCTTACAATAAAGTCCTTCAAAGCAAGGCAATGTTATAATTATACAAAATAAATATATCCTTGTAATCCTCAAGAGCATTTCATGTTAATTACATGTATTTTCATCCTAGAAAATATAAAAAAAATACTCCTTGGATTAGGTGGGAGAATGAGGCTGCTTTCTTTTCAGTATTTCAGAGATAACTTCATAGAGAAGACTAATAGAGTAACTATGTAGAGAATTAATTAGCCACAAATCCAAAGTAATTCATCCAACAAAAATTGTAATATGAGACAATTTTTTTCATTCAGTAAACAATTATTATATACCTTCTAAGTTTCAGGTCCCCAAGTGAAAAGTTCATAAGCAAAGAGGAGAAAATATATAGTAAAACATGATTCTGACTCTTAAGGAAATTGTGTCTTCAAATTACTCTAGCACAGTGGCGTCACATGTAAGGTCCTATGGATCCCAGAGTGAGATGGCTAACCGGCTTGGGAAGTGAAGGACATCTTCACAGAAAAAGGGTCGTTAGAACTGAGCATGAAAGAATGAAGAGTTTACAAGATGTTTACAAGATGGAGAAGAAGGAATAGGTTGACCTCATCCAAAAACAGTGAATTGTGTGATCAAAGGCAGAGTCAGATGTGATAGACATGTTTTTGGAGAAACAATGAAATGTTGTTGAAGTCACTGGAGCCACATAGCATGTAAAGAAGGAAAGATAGGCATATAACTAGAATAGCAGAAAAGTGAGGGCTGTGAAGGAAAAAAAATGCACACAAGTACATTTTCTCCTGGAATAATGATTGCAGATTAAAGTTGAGTTGTATCTGTGATATGTGATACTATGTAAGATAATGCTACTAAATGAGTTTCTATCGCAGCATTTGAACAAATTTGAGAATACACAGAATACTTTTTTAAATTACTCAAATATTGTTAGTATTTGAATGGATGACTATGTATGTCTCTTAGATATGTAATCTAATTTTCTGATTAAGTTAGTATCCTCCAGGCATTTACATTGATTACTCCTTCCCAGAGTCTGTGGTCAGATGTTGATCAGCTACTTCTGGACAGAGAGAATGACAAAGTAATTAAATAGCTTTTTAAGATATAAGTCTGTTCTTTACCATAACTATTTTAGGAGAAGAGAAGTATTTTATAAGATTTACATAAAGGTGAAATTATATAAGATTAAGCACTGACTAAAATTGCTAGCAAATACATACCGCTTTAAAAAGACTTGCCACTACCATTTACTTTAACTTTATCCAATCTGATTTAATTTACAGAATAAATATTAAATGTCTACTCTGCTTGTGACTAGGAATATAAAAATGAGACAAAAATACCTTGAAATACAATTGTTGTAATAGTTTCAATAATCCATCGTTTCACCAATGCCATATCACACCAAGTACTTTTACACCTCTCTGCCTTTATTGAAAAGGAATATGATTATTTCTTTTTCTAATTTGTTAAAGTTGGACTACACCTCAATTCTACAAGTTCAAGCCTAAATATCATGATTAGAGTGTAAACGCTTTGATGCAACTCGACCTTCTCTTATTTACCTTTTATTCATAATACATAACATACTTTTTCTTATTCAATGAATGATTGTTTAATAAATAAATCTATAAACACATTTTAAGTATATATATTCTATCTCATGGATATAATTGACACAGGCAACTGACTGATACAATTGGCTCATTCAAATGTGCTCCAGTCAACCTATAGAGACACACAATTGAATTGCCTTAAAGTATACCCCAAAATTAAATTTCCAGTGCCCACTAAGCTATAAACTGTTTATCCCTGCTCATTTTATGACTCCACTAACTTTTTCAGAGAATTACACTACTTCTCTAAATTTACACTTAGCTTTATTCATACTGTACTAATTAGTATTTCCCCCATTTCAAGTATTCACATACTTCAGCCTCCAAAAATGTGCCCATACAATAGAATTTAGAAGGTAAATTAGGGTTGCATTAAGGCAATACCCATTTTTTTTTCCACAACCAAAATAAAGTCTATAGAGAAAATCACTCATCAGCAACAATACTTTTTGGAAAAAGAAAGTTTCTAGAAAACCAAAAAAGAAACAATTTTAACATACAATGCGATTTGATGAAGACTAAAAGTAAATTTGTTTTTCTTTAATACACAATAGATTTTTCAGGAAGAACACAGTCACATAACAATGAAAGCAAAATATCTTTCCTCCCCCTCAACTGTTACCAAGTGGATCTCTCAGAATTTCTTTGTTGTTATCACCCGCACTTGAGTGCTAACAGTTACAAGATAATTGCAGAGCTGGTGGGATTCTAAGAATAATCTCACCCAATGTTCTCCCTCTAAAAGATTATGATATGCATCAGTTTTAGGTGGTACAGGCTAGTAATTAAAACTTCATAATCATCACTATTATTGTTTCGTTATTTGCTATTTAGCTGTTAATTTCTTTCTTCAAATAAAGTTTTATACTTAAGAAAATTTTGAAGAAGATATGCCAAAAGCCTTGACCCCCTGCCTTCCCTTAAACAAATTAACTCTTGCAGTGATCTTTGAAACTTGATAGATCCCTAAATTTTATTGAACAATTCTAATTTAGGCAACTCTATATTTCAAGCACGCCAATCAAAAAGAATCCTTCGGAGTCTATTTATTGTTCAACCAAGAAACAAATTTTTTTAATTAACTCTATATTAGTTAACAGGAAAACTGATTTGTCACAATTTATAATCTCCTTACCAAATAATAATAGATGTGATATATTAAAAAATACAGTTATATTAGTTAAATCAATTAATTAGCACAAATTGTGGGGTTTTTTTTTTTAGAAGAATCTATCTCAAATGGTAGGGGATCCAGCCCAGAGGGAGCTCTCATGTAGTGTTGAGGTGTTTTATACTCAGTATCTTACTTTAAAGGGCAGGAGTCTATAGAGTTAACATTTTAGATTGTCTTGGGCTGCATTCTCCTTTCCCTTGTTCAACTGAAAGTTATTTCTTACTTTCTGCACTACCTGTAACATCCTACACTCCCTGCTTCCTACAGTAGGATATTTAACTAACAACTCTTAGTATTAAAATTTTGTTATGTAGATCTGGAATATATTACCTTCTCCATATTAGCCACATAAGCTCTATTATAGGAAGAAAGATGAAAGGAAGATCGATATCATTTCAACAGCTTTTTAGGTCCTGTTCATCAAAATATGCTAAAATATCATCAGAGAAAAAGTCTCTAGATGACAATTTGAGGATGAACTTTTCCAAAATGGAAGCAAAAAGTTTGTTGGTAGTTTTTCATTGTGATGAAGAAATGCTTAAATCAGAGACAATTGTGAAAAAGTTTACATCTTGAACAGATGTGTCAATTTTTATATATTTGAAAATGTTTATTCATTTTCTTGAGTTGAGTTTGAGGGTCCAAACAGCCTACTGCCACAATGAAAGCCATTATTGGTAAGACAGGGTTCTGATAAATAATATGTTTCCTAGTGCTTATGACAGTACCTAGTTATAAAATAAAATGTGGTACCTTATTCTTGAATGCTATAAAAAAAATTTTGAGATCAGTGGTTCTCAAACTTTTTGGTCTCAGGAACCCTCTACATACTTGAAAGTTATTGAGGGCCCTATGAAGCTTTTGTTTGTGTGAAATATATCCACCAATATTTACTGTTAAAAAGGCAAACTGAGAAACTTTAAAAAGTATAAACACTTATAAGCACACATTGCAATAGCACTAGAGTAAAGATGGCATCACATTTCATGTAACCTTTAGCATACTCAACTGAGCAATTATAAGAGAGTGAGAGTAAACAGATCAAACTGTGCACATTCAATATCTACAGCTTTTTGTATGCCATTAATACCTCAATAAGGCAGTCGGGGAAAGAAAATAATGAGAGTAAAAAAAAAACGACAAAAAAAAACTACTACTATTTTAAAAATTGTTTGGAATTGATAACCACTCCTCCCCCCACCCACCCCCCGCAAAGAGGTCATGGTTAATCCTTGGGAAGGTTCCTGTACTACACTTTAAAGACAGTTATTCCAGGTTAGCATATAAAAAAAGCTTTCAATCTAGAATTGAAACATTTGGCAATGAAATTAAATGACAGAAGAATATGGATTGAAATGGAATCTTATGTTTGTTTGCATATATAAGAAAAGTGGTGATTGGTTTGGTTGACTGAGCCAAGTTTTGAGAACAAACCCAGTGATGTCAGTTTGTCAGTAGGAATCTTATAGTCCTATTATCCAACTTTCATACAAAGAAAATATTCCTTGCACTAAGTAGAAATAAAATTCCCTAAAATACTTTATTTTTTAATTTTGTTTAAGTATAATTGACATATAGCATTATTATGTTAGTTTCAGGTACACAACATTCTAATTCAATATTTGTCTGTATGGCAAGATGTTCACCACAATACATCTAGTTAACATCCATCACCACACAGAGTTACAGAATATTTTTTCTCACGATGAAAATGTTAAGGTCTACTCTCAGCAACTTTCAAATATGTAATACAATATTATTAACTATAGTCACCACACTGTTCATTAAATCTCCATAAAATTTATTTTAACACTGCAAGGTTGGACCTTTGGACTCCCTTAACTAATTTCACAGACTCCCCAGCCCCACGTGTGGCAACCACTACTCTGTTCTCTGTACATATGAACTTTTTATATTTTATTTTACATATAAGCGAGGTCATACAGTATTAAAATCTAAACTTCCCAGCAGTTTTTTTTAAAACAATCTGGATCAAGGTATGTGCATACTATATCACATTGGGTTTCCAAAACAATTATATTTCGGTGCATTTCCCAAATGTCCCAATATAACAATAACCAAGACTCCCTGCAATCTTAAATGTCTTTTTTTAATAAAGTAAAACAAAACAGGACAACAAGTGAACAAAAAAACCCTAAGTCAAGTGATTTATGTAGGATCCATATGTTTTTGTTAATGCATATTATAGTTTCTTATTCTCTCACTCCTATAAAGGATAATACCATCAGATTTTAATGAAAAGAGAATGATAGTTAACAAATCCCTCTCTTGGTAGAAAGATGGTATATTATGGAAGAATGAAAATTCAAGTGTATTTTACTAAGGAAGATATTTCATGGGTAATTAATTTCATTTCATCAAATTCCAATTTCAGAACCAGCTTTTAGATTTAGGGTATTGAGTTCCACTTGGTGGTGTGAAAATAATGGTGTGTGTATGTGTGATGTTCATTAAAATAACCAGCAAACTTAGAAACATTTACTTCTAACTAAAAATGTTCGTCAATGCACAGTATTCTCATTAGAAAATGTGTTTTCAACTCAATTTTTCTCATACAAATTTATACTACTCCAGACAAGAATTTTAATATACTCAAATTAACTACTTGACATTTCAATATTTTGACAATATTAAAATATTTATAATATATTTTAATTAATATTAGGAGGATAAAAACAACAAAAAACAAACAAAAACAAACAAACAAAAAAAACCTTGTTTCCTCTCTGCTGTAAAATGAAATTATTAACAATTAGACTGGATGAACTGCCAACTCAAAAGTAACTTCTCTGAGGGCCAGCTGAGTGGTCAGTTGGTTAAGAGCTCGCTCAAGGGTTTGAGCTCTGAGCAACAGCGGTTCGAATCCCACCCGAGTTGAGCTGCTGCTGAGCTGCCAACAAGTGGCAGGATGGCTCAGCTAAAAAAAAAAAAAGTAACTTCTCTGTCTCTTCCATCTCTCTCTTCATTTTAAAAACAATTAATGAGCTCTGCAAATATGAGAATCAGGGAGTAATTATCAATAACCCTCTAAACAGTGCAGATATGTTAATAATGCTACTTTCAGTACAGATATGTTAATAATGTTACTTCCACTATAGAAAAAAAACAACTCTGTTTTAATCTCCTCCTCTATATTTCCATTTCTACCCAGTTTAACTCCACTAGATTTTCTTAGTAACTTCAAAATTTCTGCAGAAGGTTCCTTATAGTTTGTATTCTCTCCATTTAATCAATTCAATATATAGCTGACCCTTGAACAATGTGGGGGATTAGGGAAGCCAATCCCCACAGAGTGAAAAATTCAAGTATAACTTTGACTCCCGTGAAACTTAGTAGTCTCATTATCTGCAGGGGATTGGTTCTAGGACCTCCCTCCACAGATTCCAAAATCCAGGGGTGATCAAGTCCCTTATACAAAATGGTGTAGATCAATGCATACGGTTGGCCCTCCAAAATCTGTGGATTCCCAACCATGGATTGAAAATACTGTTTTTGTTCATGGATGGTTGAATCTATGGGGCTAAAGCAAAGTATATAGTAGGTTAACTGTATATTTATTGAAAAAAATCCTCATATAAGTGGACTCATGCAGTTTAAACCTGTGTTGTTCAAGGGTCAACTGTAGTATTAAGAGACATACAACTTTCAGAAAGATTGGTCTTTGCTGGTACCAAAGGTCTTAAAAATGTCTACTTGACTCAGAAATGGAGCATGGAGCTTTCTGGAAATCTATATTTAAAAAATCAAATTTTTATCTAGCAATGTCACTTGCAGGTATCTACCCTGAAGATACATCTCCAAAATAGGAAAATACATATGCACAAGGCTATTCATTTTAACTTTGTATGCAATTGCAAAATAGTAGGAAAAATTCAAATGTCCACACATGAGGGAGTTGGACTTACCTATGGTATACATCTACAGAATAAAGTAATATGCAGCTCTATAAAACAATGAGGAATCTATGACCTGAAAAAGAGTGAACTCTCTAGTATATACAAGTATTGTTAGGTGAAAAATAAATGTCAAAAATATAAATTAAAATACCTGTAGGGTGCTACCTTGTACATAGTAAAGGAATAAAAGAAAATAAATTTGGATCTACCTATTTTCACAAAAGAAGTAGAGAAAGATAAATCAGAAGCTGATGACATTACGTATAGGAACAAAAGAAAATGGAGTAGAATAAATGGAGAAATGAGAATGAAGTTACAGGGAAGAAAGACAACTTTACTTCTCCCTGAATAGATCTTTTCATATACTTCTAACACAAATCCATATTCAAATAATAAATAATTAAAATAAACAAGATATGGGGGAAGTCTAAAATAAAAAACAAACAGCAACAACTGAATTTAACTGAATTACTAAGAAATAATATAGCCACACTGTTTGTTTGTTTCACTGTGAGCCGGTGAAAAAAGAAATAACTTAAGTATATTTGGAGAACAATATTTTGACTGTGTGCTAGAATGCTAAAGACAATATATTCTAGTTAAGATCTATATTCTAGTTAGGAAACGTGTTTTCTGCATTTGGTTTGGTTTGTGATTCTGAAATACTTTGTGTTTACTAGGATTGAACAAACATATGAATTTATTGTGGTTAAGATCCAGATTTACAATAGTCAGAAAAAGCAAATACAAATAAAGAAAGAGAGAAGGCTAGAATTAAAACCCTGTAATAATTGGACTGGAACTGGAAGTATTAATACGAATTCCTGATTTTAACTATATATGCAGATTGATAGATATAGAAATAAATATAGAGGCATGGCTATGTTGGTGGTAGTATACATATATAGCTTTATTTTCTAGCTCAGTTTGCTGACAGGTCTACAGGCAACGAAGCACCAGCAGCAGTGAGCACTCATAGTCCCAGATCTCAGTTTGGAATAATTAATGACCCTAGGGTTGGGGCAGAAAACCTAGAAGATGGGTCTGGAATATTCTGATATCAAAAAGTAAGGAAGTGCTGGAAAGATGATGGAAAGTTATTGAAAGAACACAGAAGCCACTTGAAGAAACGCCTAATAGTCAAAAGCTAGGATAATTCAAGGAAAAAATAAATAATGATATTATCGAGTTATAACCAATAGAATAAAATAAGTATCCATGAGTCCATAACTGATATAAGTAAATAACTGAATGAATAAGTGAGAGAGAAGAAAACTATTCCTTACAGTTGAACTCCAATTAATAAATGTAAAAGGAATGATGGAAATCATCAAATTTCCCCTTTAGATAAGCATCTCAATATTTCTGCAGACAAGAAGAATCGCAGGATGCTAAAATTAGTGGATGAAAGTAGGATGAGAATAGCGTATATGCAGTGTCAAACACATCTACACAAGATACTTATTAGTGACAAGGGGGAAATAGTAGCTTTATAGTGGAGAAATCTGCAGACACTACCTTAATCAAGTCATCAAAGTTAATATTGCCAGAAATAAAACATTTTGACAACATGTTCCTCTGAAACGCACTGAAAATGGCACAGCATCACTTCTATGATATTCTTATCCAAAGTGCATTTATTCAGTCTAATGATGAGAAAACATAACGTATCAAATGGTACAACATGTGGGTTAATTAATATTATATCAATGTCAGTTTTCTAGCTTTGATATTATTGTATCATTATCTAAGATTTAAAATTAGGGGAACCTAGGTGAAGGATATATGGGAAAACTAAACTACTTTTCACTTTTCGGTAGGTCTAAAATTATTTCAAAACAAAAGCTGAAAAAAGGAAAAATAAAATATCAGCTTTAATAACAATGTAGGCTAAGAAGTTTCTTTAAGAAGATTTATTGCAATAATATTTAAAATAATCAAACATTGGAAATAACATTTGTGTCAGAAACAAGGAATTGATATAACTACGTAATGGCATTTTACAGAAATCAAATTTAATTTTAGCCAGAATATTTTTTGGACAAGGAAAAAAATGTACATGATTGATCAAGTGAAAATGCTACCAAGAAGCTGTACATGGTTGTTTTAGGTGACATATATATGCAAAGTTATGCATAGGAAATTCAAGTAGGCTTTTCAATAAAATTTTTATGTGTCTATCTCTGTATGTTTGACTTGTGTTGATGATTTATTTTGTTGTTGATGGTTTATGATTTTCCAAGTTGAGCATGTATTACTTCTATAACAAGTTTGAAACTTAAACTAATTCCCTAAGCTTTGCTGAAGATGAATAAAACTCTATCTTAAATAAGTGAATATAAGTAAAAAATTAATTCTGATTATATTTAGAGTAAGGAAGTTTAAATATCATAATACGTTATAGGAAGAGCACATAGCTCCATTATTAAAAGAACATCCTTTTACATAATAATTTATACCAGACACTAAAGTTTCCTGGGGAACAGCTAAAGCCCCAACCTCTATAATAAAAAGATGAATATATTTAGCAAATAAACTTTGCTGTGTATTTAGAAGCTTATTTTTTACTTTGACTTCTTTTCATATTAAGTCCTTTAAAGAAAGACATTTTCACTTTCAGTAGATTCTTGGCTCTGTGATAAATTCCCTATAATAGTGTGGTTCCTGATGATTTTTTCACCAGGAATTCAATTTTGTGTGTGTGTGTGTGTGTGTGTGTGTGTGTGT
>NW_017732029.1:851619-856702 GCF_001890085.2 Hipposideros armiger
CTGTTTTGATCCCAAGAGCTTTTAAATTTCTTCATTATTTTCCAAATGTGGGTGCTTGATAGACCATCGCCTTTAACTTGAAAATGTATCCTTTGACCTAATACTACTTCTCATTCCTTAAATACTTTCTCACATCTCTCCATTTCCTGAACTGTGAACCACCATGTGCTGAGCTTTTAGGGTTTTTGTTTCTTTGTTTCTTTCACTTTTCTTTCTCTTATTCAGAGAAAAGAAGGCTTTTTTTTTCTCTTTTATTCCCATAATGAGAAACAGGCGATAAATAAAACAAATATATTTAAATTGATCAATCAAGAGACTAGAAAATCTTATGTGTTAGCAGATTAGTGTACGGAATGCCATAGAAGGGGGAAAAAAAAACAGAAGTAGATTTGGTGTTTTTGGAAACACTGAAGGAGTAAACGAATCCTGAAGATATTCAAGATTAGATTCCAGCACTAATTGGGTTGGATTTAAATAATCAATAACATTTTTGCTCTTTCAAAGAAATATGGTAAGTTTCTCTTAGAACTTTATTTTCACAAATACCTAGCTATATTCTGGGGACTTATTCACCCAAAGTTTAATGTAATCCTATAATTGTTGGTTCTTCTCTACTGTCAAGCAGGCATTACATTTGATGGGCATGGGTGGCTCTACTGGAGATCAGATGGCAGAAAAGGACACAATGTAGGGAAGATACGTGTCTCAAAAAAGAAAAGAGGGTAGGTTGTAACAGATGGGGAGTGGAGAATAGTGAGCTGGACTCAACACCAACAATAGATGGTTGAAAACGTTCAGAGGGAATTAGTGCATGTTTCGAGAAACTACCTTAACTCAACTATTAGAGAAAAAATGTGGCTGGGGAAAATGCTTGTATGCCTGTGAAAAGCTGCATAGCTTAGAATTAATAGCACAAGTTCTGGAAACAGGTGGTTGCAGATTCAAGTTTCGCCACCTATTAACTGTGTACCTTGGGCAAATTATAGCCTTGTGTTTCCATTTCCCCATTTATATTAAGGAAGTAGGAATACTGTCTGTCTCATAGTGCTGTGATTGATATTAAGTATGTTAATATTAAGAGCAACACCTGGCACATTAGTATTTGTTAAATAAAGAAACACAAAGGGCTATAACATTTTATCATCAGTGCAGTTTTGACCTTAGTCTTCTCAATCCTTTTGCCTTTTGGCTGAACATTACACAGAAGGTAGGAACCTTCTGTCTGATATTTCAAAGTGATTTCTGAGAATTCCTATCAGCAGGAAGAGGAGGGACAACTGGGCATCTGAGAATCTCCTACATAGACAAGAAGTGGATGGCAGCACCCACCTCCCATGCAACTAGGAAGAAAAGCTTCAAGCAGAATTCCCTGCACAGCACATTTCTCCCAGGTCAACATCAACTGGGTCCAAACAGGACTGAATCACAGCCCTGTGTCAACACCTAGAAATTTTCAGAATTACTTGGGTAAAAAATAGCTCCGTGAAAAACAGGCCATCTTCCTACGGAGCCAAAAGGGATTATTCACTTTGTCAGTTATTCAGGCCTCTGTATCCTCATTTTATGCTGGTGTCACAGAAATCCTAGAATCAAAATGATCAAATAACTGGAGAATTACAAGCCTAGCTATTGGTTATTGTAAGTTTCATTTCCTAAAATGTTCTTTTTAGTATATTTGGGTATATGTAGAAGTAAAATAAAAGAGAAATGAATTACTGCCATAGGAAAATGTGTGCTCTTATTTTTCCTTGTAAAGTGCACCTGTTCATGTATTCAGATGTGGGAAGTATATGCTAGATGAGGAAGAATGTGTCCACATTTCAGAGATGACATACACGTGTGCTAAATATCAATTCACTGTAATTTTTAATAAAAGAGCTCTGTAATTAGAAACAGATAAGAAAGGNTTTTATATGAATATTTTTGGGTTGTGGAACGAATCATCTGAGTTTCCATTATTTCTTATGGCGAAATTTGCTTTGATATTCAAGTGCTATGGATTAGAAGCATGTTTCCGGAACGAATTACACTCGCAAACTAAGATTTTACTGTACATCTGGCCACTGCTCCAGTCTTCTACCACTCCAGTACAAGGTGTCACGGCATTTTTCTCCTGAACTATCAATACAACAATTATCCTAATTGTGTAGTATTTCTCTCTCTGGCAAACCTTGAAACCCATTTTCTACATTGCAGTTATGAGGATCTTTTTAAAACACACATCTGATATGTCACCTCCACTATTTAAAGCACTACACTGATTTCAGGTTGAATCTAGGATAGGCCATCTTGAGACTACGGGTCTGAATCTTTACTCTCCAGGTTCAACTTCCTCCAGTCTCCTCACTGCAGCTGTTTCAGCCCCTCCTGCGGGCCCTGTAAACACACAGTGCAGGACTCAGGGCCTTCTGCTTGGCAACCTCATCTTTCCGCTTTCTATCTTTTCTATCTCTAGTGATTTTCTATATAGTTATTTCCTACCTTGTAGATCACAGCACAAAACTCTCTTGACTTTGTCACTCTCCCTAACTCATGTCAGAGCCTCTCTAGTGGGTTTTTAAAGATGTCATACAGTCAGGCATAACCTTGTGTCACTGTGGCAATTTCAATCCATTTATGTTAAAAAACAAAAACCAAACAAAACCCCCCAGAAAAATGAAAAAGAAACAAAACAAAAAAAAAAAACACTTAAGTCTTATAACATTCCTATTTCATGAGGCTTTTCTTTGCACTCATGAGAATATCAAATCAATGTTTTAATTGATATAGGAACTCGTACCAATGGTAGATATTCTCTGTGTTTTGATAAGAAGCTCTTAGCAGGATACCTATTCATAGGTATCATGACAGGCTTTTAAAACATGAGTTTCTTTACATTAAATCCTTCTTACTATGGCCAGGTTATCAGAATTAGACATTTATTTCTAAAAAAATAAATAAAAGAAGAAAATAGAAAAGAAGAAAATTTCAATATATTGATATGAAACTATTTGATGCCCAGAAGGCTAAATATAGCCAGTAAAATAGAGGACACCATTGATAATAGTAAGAATTATTAGTATTTATTACTATTATACATAGGATTGGAAATGCTTTCATATATTTCTTTCAATTAAAAGAATGAGCCAGCTATTTTAGCTATGAGGAAACTGTGAATTAAAGAAATTAAGCAAATTTGTCAAGATTAGAGAAAGAACATCTTGGGGCTGACAATCAAATATGACTCTATCCAAAGTTTGTTCTCTATCCACTGGTGGTCCTATAATAAGTGGAACTCAGGGTCTTGTGTTGCTAAATATAAACTAATATTAAAACATTTGGTAAAAGTCTATAAAGCTTAAAATCTTACTTCCAACCCAAGGAAAAAGACAAGCACTTTGTTGTGCTCGCATGTAAGATGAAGAGTATGTCTTCACCAAAGGTAAATATTTTGTAATATTAGTTTGAAGAAACATTAGAAATGTAAATTTTGCATCAACTTATTCACTTATATGAATTCTGGTATATAAAAACCACATAAGGTAAGTACCGTTTATTGTCAATGTATGTCTGTGTATTGGCATTTTATACAGGAGGGAATTTTGCTTAAATCAATACTTTGTAGAAACAAAACAAAATATTAAAGAAATATGCAGCACTTAAAATGTTTTACGCTCTATCAGGACCTTTGATTTCTACAAATTTTCATCATTTTAATGCACAAATCCACATCATAAAAAGTATTCATGCCCTTAAAAGTAGACCATCTGTTTCTTTCACAACACCAACAAGAATTTGAAGTTAGAAAGTAACTAACTGAAATCTGTGAGACATAAAAGATTTACCCTACTTGAAAAGAAGAATCTTCTTTCACATAAATTTCTTGCCCGCTAATAGGCGATATATGGGGTTCTGTTTCTTGTGATGCCAAGAAATTTGACAGCTGATAGCAAAACATTTGGAAAGAGTCTGTGCAATTAAAACTGTATTGAAGAAAGCTGGGAAAGTTTATATCCTACCCACCAACTCCCTCTGTAGGTAGTAAGAACTTTAATTACTTATATTAATGTGTGTGTGTATGTGTGTGTGTTGTTTTGGAGAAAAGATTCAGTGCATTGGCTCATCAAATAATGTTTATTTGTCCTGTTTCAATAGCCTAGAAAGCTGGCTAAGACATTTCTACAGCCACACTTTTATTCCTCCCTATTCCTATGTACACACAGCTTTCATGGGCCTAAAATGTGATTTGAAAGTACCAGAGCTGCCTTAACCAAAGATGCCCCATTCAGTGTTCATCCCTTTTTTGGTGTATTTAGTGCCTTTCCCAGAGATTAGCCTTTTTTTCTACCTCACATGTTTCTGCAACCACACATAGAACTATTATTTTCTATGAGCAAATCTCCAAGTACAATGATTTTTTTTAATTATTTTTTTTTCAGTTACAGTTGGCATTCAATATATTTTTACTAGTTTCAGGCGTACAGTCTAGTGGTTAGACATTTATATAATTTATTCAGTGATTCCCCCCCAATTAGTCTAGCACCCACTTGGCACTACACAAAGTTGTTGCAACATTATTGATATATTCTCTATGCTGTACTTTACATCCTCATAACAATTTTGTAACTACCAATTTGTATTTCTTCATCCAGTCACCCTTTTCAGCCCCCTACCCAAGCCTCCTACCCTCTGGCAACCATCAGTTTGTTCTCTGTATCTATGAGTCTGTTTCTATCGATATTTTGTTTGTTAGTTTGTTTTGTTGTTCAGAGTCCACATGTCAGTGGAGTCTTGAGAATTGCTTGGATTATCAGTTCAACTGGGATAGGCCAAGCTATCCTTCCAAAATTAGAGACGGTAGAGTTGAAAGCATGACCAGTGTGTAGTGCTCCTCTGTGACCTGAATGCAGCTTTGTAATGAGTGCATCTCTTCCCAGTGTAATAAAAGCTGGGAAAGAAAGGTAAACCCCAATCCTGTGACCTATTTTCTCTCTTTCTCAGACACACCCAGAAATAAAGAGCTGACCCAGTCAAATCCCCTTTCAAACATGCATACCTCTTGGTAAATACAATAATTGTATTCATTAGTAAAAGAGATAAAGGA
>NW_017732029.1:861822-881093 GCF_001890085.2 Hipposideros armiger
TATGTTTTGTTTTTCTGATTTAATAAAATATATGTTTCTTTACAAATGTAACTGAATCATCTGTGCAGTGTTCTTATTCAATTATTAAGATGATTTAAATATCTGCTGACGCAGTTCTCAGCAATATGATTCTTATTGCTAAATATGGTTTTGTGATTTGGCCACTGACCAAAATGACAGGTCTAGGGTAGGACATCATTCAAGAAACAATGAAATGACAAAAGGGAAGAACAATGAGGGAGGAACTTGAAATGCCTTTGGAACTAGTAGATATTAGCCAGCTCTTGAGATACAACAAAATGGCTGTCGTTGTGTTATCAGGAGGGGGGATCTTTTCATCTTAATTTCTAGGTAGTTCATTAAAAAAAATCTTCATTAAATGTTCTTGCCTCTCCCCTGAGAAAAGCACCAAACAAGGCAGAAATTATTCTTTTAAGGTACCACCCAAATTATTGGTGCTTCCAAAGACCATACCAATAAAGAACTTAGAGATAATTAAACAATTAGATGTTGTTATAACTTAAAAAATAACACAAATGCTTCTAGAGTACAGTTATGCACTACATAATGATGTTTCAGTCAATGACAAAGCACACAAGCAACCTTGGTCCCATAAGATTATAATGGAGCTGAAAAATCCCTAAGGCCTAATGACATCATAGCCATCATAAGATTGCAGGGCAATGCGTCAGTCATGTGTTTGTGGTGATACCGGTGTAAACAAACATGCATTGGCAGTCATATAAGCATAACACATACAATTACATCCAGTACATAATACTTCATAATGATAATAAATTACTGTATTACTGGTTTATGTATATACCATATTATACTTCTTAAAATCATTTTAGATTGTATTCTTGCTAATTAAAAAAAAAAGTTTTCTGTAAAACAGCATACCCTGTTATGCCAGCAGCAGCCTCATACATCTTGTGTTAACCACCTCTCTTGATTGTATCATTTTCTCTTGCACTTAATTTAATCTTGTGTTGTTTTATACAGTAACATGCTGTACAGTTTGTAGCCTAGGAGCAATAGGCTACACCATGTAGCTTACGTGTGTAGTAGGCTATACCATCTAGGTTTGCTAAGTGCCCTCTAAGATATTCACAGTGACAAAATCACCTAATGACACATTTCTCAGGACACATCCCTGTCATTAATTGGCCCATGACTGTATTTCCTTCCTGTGTCTCAGTATTAAATGCATTACATAGCTTACTTTTAAAAATATCCTCATCTATACTATGAGACTGGTACTTCTACTATGCACCATTCATAAAGGAGGAAAACACAGGTTGGAGAATTTTCAGCACTCCCTTGAGGTTACATGACTAATAAGTGACAAAGCCAGAACAAGAACCTACGACTATCTAATGCTGACCCCTGTGATGATGCATACATTTTTGGGTACAAGCTGAGTAAAACCATTTTAAAAAATAAAAATTGGCCTTCATAATTTTTTTAAAGTCCTAAAACTATCTATAGAAAATCACTCCCCTAAAACCACTAAGCTATTAAAAAATGTATTAAAAAAGTAGAACATATGAAATTTTTCAGAATACTGGGTGAGAGTGGAGGAGTGGCGTCTGCCAGATTTGTGCACAGCAACTGGTTCCTTCCAGCTCCCCTAAACCGGCCTCAGCCCTCTCACTGGCTGTCAAAAATGGTGAAAGAAACCACTTACTATGTTTTGGGAGTCAAACCCAATGCCACCTAGGAAGAATTGGAAAAAAGTTTACAGAAAAATGGCTTTGAGGTATCACCCCAATAAGAATCCAAATGAAGGAGAAAAATTTAGACAGATTTCTCTCTGATGCAAAGTAAAGGGAATTATACAACAATAGAGGAGAACAGGCAATTAAAGAAGGTGGAGCAGGTGGTGGTTCTGGCTTCCCCATGGACATCTTTGTTATGTGTTTTTGGAGGAGGAGGAAGGATGTAGAGAGAAAGAAGAGGTAAAAATGTTTTTAGAGCACTCAGTAACCTTAGAAGGTTTATATAACGGTGCAACAAGGAAACTAGCTCTGCAAAAGGATGAGATTTGTGACAAATGTTAACGCCAAGATGGTCAGAAAAGAGCAGTGGAATGCTGCCCCAATTGCCAAGGTACTGGGATGCAAAGAGGAATTCAGCAGGTAGGACCTGGAATGGTTCAGCAAATTCAGCCTGTGTGCATGGAGTGTCAAGGCCACGGGGAAAGGCTCAGTCCTGAAGACAGATGTGGAATCTGCAATGGAAGAAAGGTAGTTCAAGAGAAGGAGATTCTAGAAGTTCATATTGACAAAGGCATGAAAGATGGCCAGAAGATAACATTCCATGATGAAGGAGACCAAGAGCCAGGACTGGAGCCCGGAGATATTATCATCGTTTTAGATCAGAAAGACCATGCTGTTTTCATTCCTGAGCATGGATATACAGCTGGTTGAAGCATTGTGTGGCTTCCAAAACCTCATACCGACTCTTGACAAGTGAACGATATTCATCACCTCTCATCCAGGTCAGATGGTCAAGCATGAAAATATCAAATGTGAGTGCAATGAAGGCATGCCAATTTATCATAGACCATATGAAAAGGTCACCTAATCATTGAATTTAAGGTAAACTTTCTGAAATAGCTTTCTTTCTGTTTGCTTGAAAAACTCCTATACGAAAGGAAGGGAGTAGAAGACTGATGAAATGGACCAGGTAGAGCTGGTGGACTTTGATCCAAATCAAGAAAGACAGCACCATTATAACAGGGAAGCTTATGAGGGTGATGAGCATCATACTAGGGGTGGTGTTCAGTGTCAGACCTCTTAATGGGGCCAATGGGGCCAGAGAGTAATACTCACTGATGGCATTTTATATACAGTAGTGAGTGAGTGAAGGACAATAATCATAATATGCTCACTACTTTCTGTTGTTTTTGTTTTAATATTCAACCAGAGTAGTATTTTAAAAGTTAAATGAAGAATTCAAATATAAAAAATATTGGAATATAGATTCTAGAACAGACTGTACAAATGGTAAATAAAATTAGATGCCAAAATATTGTATTTTTTCATCTTTCATTTACAATTGTTGAAATTATAATCAGTAGTTAAATATATTAATACTTATATATACTGCAACTGTTACATATTTAATACCTATTTTTAATGTCTTTGTATATCAGAAAATATTCAGCTTTTGATTTGGGGAGTAAACTGTCAAACTGACAGCTCTCTACCTTACTTGACTACCAACTCTTTTTAAAAATTGGAACTTTGAAAAAAGAATGACACCCTTGAAAAGTTAGGCATAAAGGTATTATATTGTTTCATGACTTATATTTATTACCATTGCTTTACTGCCTGTAGCTGCTGTTACAATGTACTGATTTATTAGGCTACAGTTAGAACACAATTGCTTCTTTCCACATTATAAATTTAGTCTAACATTATATTTAAATTAAGAACATGCATATTTCTTAGTCTTAGCATTTAAACACAAGAGAAAAAAATTCTAAAGAGTATGTTCTACGTTAGACTAGTTTGATAGATTTTAATTAATAAATACTAATAGGTCAAGGTGATTTGAGAGAAAATAAAGAATTTAAAACATATTGTAGAAAGCAAAGGATCTACTTTGGGTTATCAAAAATAAGAAAATCTTGGTTATTTCTTTACGGCTCTTTGAGACTGCATATTTTCATCTCATATTTTTAATTAAAACCTTGAATTGAAACGTTGGCGATATGAGCGCAGAGCGCTGGCAAAAAGAAAAGTCAAAGCCTAAGGCATATTTTGGATCAGATTATTAATAGTTACGTTACTATATAAATCATATTGTAATATACTTTATCGATGCACACACACATATATTTTGAAGACAAAGATAGGAAACATGTTTTTTCTTATTAAATGTTATATTAAGTATGTAGATAATGATTTTCTGTCACATCAAGTAACTAATGTATAGAAGGCAAGAAAAGTTTGGGACAACTGAGCAATAGTCAACAGGAAAAACTGAAATTTAAGTAGTAAAGAGAGCAGGTAAAAATAGTCATTTTTGAGGATCAGAGATAGGTATCAAAACTGAGGGCACATAGTCAAGAGTTCAAAACTGGTGGAAGATATTATTAGAGATCATAGAATTGGGGAACTAGAGAGGGAAAGATGGCAGAAACCACTGGGGCAAATCCGTTGGAAAAGAATCCGTAGCTATCCCCTGATAGGTCAGCATGGGATTTACATAGGTAGAGGTGACTGAAAGATTAGAGCCAGGAGAAGATGAACACCACCAGTAATTTTAGACTAGAAGATGGAGTGAGCAGAAGTGGGGAGTGGGTGGAAAGAGAAAAATAACTTGTAGATGCAGCGATCCTTCTGGGATGGGTGACATTTGATGGGTGATGCTTGAAGAGTCTTTTTAGGGAGACAGGGTTAATAAAGAACATATTTGGCAGATGAAAGGGATGGATGTGTAAGAGAGTGATGTACTTTCTGCATGCATATAGAGCAACAGCTTAGCCTGGCTAAGCAAAGGTTGAAGGTTAAGGAATATTGGGCTATAAGGTTAAAAACATGGTTTGTAACTAAATTGTTCCACAATTCTTTCTACAAACACGTTTTTAAGTGTATCATTAATAAGTGTATAATTTAATGGAGTGCTATGCTTGACATGAGGACAAACTAATTTAGTAATGGTATTGAATCAGTGGTTTTCCCATTTTACTCAAATTACATTAGGCAGCTCAAATTGGATGCTTACATTTCCTCTCCAAATTGACACTTTAGCAAAGCATAGAATTAGACATTACTTAGTGTCATGGCTTGAATCATTTAATATAACTTTCCCTCACATTTTGAAATTATTTTATCGCCCTATCTTTTCTTTAAGATTTGGAGACACTGAAGAAATCTAGACGTTTATCAATTTCAGATCATTAATTAATTTTGCACATAAGGAAAGTGGATTTAAAAGAGGGAAAGTAAGTAAACTGCCCAAATAACAGAGCTAATTAATAAAAGAGGCAACAAAACACCAAACAGGTCTGTAGAGTTTCAGCCTGGCACTCCCTCCTGGATGGGTATTAGGAGAAAGAAAGAGAATGATAAATAAACCTACAATTCCTGTCTTTAGACAAGCTTTGGACGAATTGTTTGAGAAGCAGAGGACAGACCGTGAGTGTGACACTGTGATAGATATCTCGCCTATTTCATGGAGCTTCCAGATCTAATGAGGTTCCTAATTGTTTCTCTTTTGAAACAAGTGACTAAAATGGGGACCTGGCAGGCAGTCAATGTGTGTTCTGAGAAGGGTTATTAATGGTCTGGATCCCAACGGCCAATGTCCGGTTTGTGAGAATAGCCGACATGTGCCCTGAAACGGGGAGAACTGAATGAGCTGAGAGAACCGGTGCCTCCACTTACTTCTTTGAAACTGGCTTCCCAGTGTGTGCGTCAGTCTTCAATGGGCCACATGGCTAGGTAGGGAGGTTTTACTTTCTACAAAGTGTTTCCCCTACTTAGACATCCCCGCTAGCTTTGGAAAACTATCTACTAGCCCTGTGAACCTCACACTTCTTCATTTATTATTCATATTTCTTTAGGCTTATTTAGACTTTTTTGATTACCAAGAGGGCTAATTCACATAAAGGAACTTGTGCATTTGAAAAAAAAAATAATAAAGATGTATTTTATGTCTACTTAAAGTACTATAGAATACTGGGAATTAAGAGTTATGCTTTTCAACATTATAAAACATGGGACATGATATATTCTTACCTATTAACCATACTACTTATAATTGACAAATTTGTATAGGAGGAATCCATGAGGGACAATATTAAATATTTATTATAAAAATCTGAAATTCATTTTGAGATTTTTTTAAAGCCCACTGATATAAATAAATATTTTATATTTTAAGTGGATTCTCATTGGCAACGTGTATCTTTCATCAATATCTCCAGAGTGACAGGTTGCTAGGCACTGCGATGTTTATAGGCTGTGGGAAACCTGGGTATTTCTTCAGAAGCACTTGGGAGCAGAGGGACAAATGTATCATGGTGCTAAGGCTTTGCCAAGGCTCCTTCAATATGCTTGAAAGATCAAGCAAGAGAGACATGTTTTTTAAAAGAGTAAGCCAATACACTTTGGCATTTGAGATAGGGTCTGAAGAACAAACAGGTTTCTAAATAAAGTGAGGAATTCAGTGAGATTAGAAACGCAGTTAATCTTTTAATGTAGCTGATTAAGCAAAGACCTTTCCCCACCTTATATTTTCCAGAACAATGAATTCCAATAAGCCTATTATGCTAAGTTAAGATTCTGTAGTGCATCTTTTCTTCTCACCCAATCACACATTGCTTCTCACCTGAGCCAATGGCTTCTCATGGCACAGCTTAAATTTAGACTCTTCAGTGCTAATTAGTACCTAGCTTAGTACCAGGACACTAGGCAGATTTCGGGAAAAGGGTGTTATGCCTTCACATTCATTCTCTTGCTGAAATTGGATTTTCCTTTTAGCAAATCAATGGAATAGCTTTTGTGGTAAAACTTCTTTTCTATTCTATGCCACAGAAAGTTAAAGATAAAATATTATTTCATAGGTGCTGCTTTAGGACAGCGGGTGATTGACATAGAACTGCAACACTAACCTGCTGTGTGTGTGTGTGTGTGTGTGTGTGTGTGTGTGTGTGTATTCATTACTTTTGCATATTACACTTGTTTTGGGTTCAAATAATACATAATTCGGGTGGTATCATCACCCAAAGTAAGGTATAATGACCATTATTTTAGAGCACGGGTCAGCAAACTTTTGAGACGGAAGAGCCGCCAGGAGTCAGCAAACTGTGGCTCACGAGCCACATGCGGCCCTTTGGGTACATACATGTGGCCCTGAAGTAAAATTGAAAATGAAAATAAAACCATCATAGTTTCATTTATAAAATTTTTAAAGGATATTATTCACATAATGGTAATTACGTAAAAATATATTTATGGCTTTCGAGTAATTTTTAAATTGTTTTGAGGGACAGGATTAGCTCTTCCAGGGGTCTGCAAACTTTTGAGATGGAATATACCCAAAGAGCCGCATGTGGTTCATGAGCTGCAGTTTGCCGACACCTGTTTTAGAGTCTTTGAAAAGGTTGCTTCCATGAAAATCATTTCTTTGTCAGAAGTTAAATATATTCGAGCAGTGACATGGAAGACATGGCAGGTGGTGATCCCCAAAATGATTCATCTCTTTGGCAGGAGACATGGTCAGAGTCTGTCTCTTTGAAATGATTATGCCACCTGTTTAATAAACTTATCTGAATGAAAAAATATTAAAGCGTTTTGTAGCTATATATTGATTGGTTCACCACAAGGCTCTACTCTATTAAAGTAAAAGCTGCATTTGTGTAAGTAGTTTAATAAATTGCCAGTGGGAGGCACAGTTGTAAATTCCTGCTATATTATAAAGGAATCAAGAGACTTAATCCCTAACATGACCTACAGGAGTTTCACTTCTGCCTATATTGTCACAAAACAAAGAAAAAAATTTTTTTAAACAAAATCCAGAACGGACTTGAATGCAAATAAAAAGGCCTTAATTTCCTATTTGTAAATGGAATAAAAGAGTAATAAGCATATAAGTCAAACCCAGAAATCATCCGTAGACTGTGTCTGGGCCTTTATTGTATAGAATACTTATCAACCAGTTAATAGAGTGATCTCTCTTCTTACACTTGTTACTATCAGAAACACAGCAGTTCTTTCTAACAGTATTTTTTTTTTTAACCACACATGATTTCTTGCCAGTGTGCCAGGAACCCAGAAGCAAGATGTCTGGCCAAGGTTAATAGCTAGTTTAAGGTCTCTGGGAAGAATATTTCATGGAGGTTTTACAACCACAGACATTTTCTATAACCTCATCTGCTTGAAACACTGCTAAAGACCAACTATTGGAAAGTGCAATTCATTTCCATTTGCCTTCCACGTGCTTGGTACTGCTAATGCAAAGGGAAACATGCAAGCATAAATAAAAGATAAAACACGAGAGAAACTGGAGGCAGAGAGAAAAGTGGGGTGAGGCTTAAGATGTGAAATACTCAAAGTGTGAGGAAAAAGAAAGGCAGAATATACGTTTATATCTCAGGAAGAAAAATTGGGCCTAAAAGTCCAGAGTGCTTTATAACTGCTGTTCATAGGGTGATGAAGTAAGTCTTAGAGTGGCTTCAAGTCTTCACTTGAAATTTATGTAGCATTGCCTCAAAACCCCAAATTGAAATAACCAGAGAAGTCCAGGCCTCTCCAAATTGTCTACTTATTCATCGGGCTTAAGCTCTGATACTAACTGGTGTCTCACTTCATTTATATTTACCTGGAAGGAAGAAAGGAAGGCAGAGAGGGAGGGAGGGAAGAAGAAATGGAGGGAGGAAGGCCAGGAGTCTGATTAGAGAAGTGCCGTGATCTACAGATCATTCAGGAAAGAAAACTTACACTGTGATATGTGGTCAGCAACCTAAGGAAGTATCAGAGAGGACTGTATGCCTATTGGGGGACGAGCATAACTGTCAAAGGAAAACAGAGAGAGGCTCTGAGGTGCAGAGCATCTGTTCCTGTGCTCTATTCTTGGTGTGTTAGAGGATTACATGTGGCAGGTGAGAGAAAGAGACAAGGACATTGTAAACAATTTTGGTCTAAGCAAACGGCAAATCAAAGTTGCTGTTTATTGAGATGGTGAAGACCAAGAGACAGACTACTTTATGAGGAAGGGGGGAATCAAAGCCAAGAAGCCAGTTTTGTGCATCTTACATGTGAAATTTTGAATACCGCTTAGATAGCCAAGGGTATTATAGAAGTTGATGTCTTGAGTTTTAGGTAGAAGACCAATGTGTTGATTTGCATTTAGTTCTCAGGAATAGATGGTATGTAAAATCATGGTACATAAGAGATTGTGTTTCAGATGCGTTTCCTAGAGCAGGAATCCAAGTTTGAGCCCCTGGTCCTCTCTGATATAGAAAGCTGAGAAAAGTGAGGCCAATAAAGTATTAATAATAGGAGAGTTAAGAAGGAGTGATATCCTAGAGGATATATGAAGAAAGTGTGTAACAAATAAAGTGCAAAAATGCTGTTTGGTACGTAGAGTAGGGAGGCTAAAAGTTACCACTGGATTTGGCAGTGGAAAAATGGGTGACCTGGATAAGAGAAGTATCAGGGGAAGGTAAATCTGATTGCATTTGGTTAGAAAGTAGGAGGTAAAACCAAGCCGAGAAACCTTGACTACGCCTATATTACATGTTTCTGTAAAGGAAATAACAAAATTAGGGAATGCCTGGAGAAGTCTTCTATGGTAATTGGAGGATATGTAAAATGCTTACTCCACACACTGGAAAAATGAAGGAAATCAATTAATTAATGTCAAGAAAGGTGGGGGAGTGTCTAATGACTAGGCAAATATCATAGAGCTGAATGTAGCACTCTTGGATCCCTGGAAGTCAGCAGTCATGAATTTGAATTTAGATCAATCAGCAGGTATATGTACATTCTTTCAACCATGTTAGACTTTCTAGTCTTCAGGAGCATAAAAAAGTTGTATTAAATAATGGAATTTGAGATTTGTTTTCACGCTATCCTAAATTAGACATGGAGAAGTGATCCCAGTGGGGGAAAAAGTCTAATAAAAGCTAGATTGTCATTGTTTAGTGGAATTTCCTGAAGATTGCAAAGTGGCGAGAATTCTTAAAGGTGAACTTGGAAGGATACTGTTATGACAAAGAATAAACACTCCACCTACAGTCAGATTTATTTTTTATGATTTGTACCCTTTATCCTCTACGTTTCTTTGGAAGTTGTTTTCTGTTTATGTGTTGGAAGAATATTGACAACAGAATGGAAACATTTGGCTGATTAAATTTTGTATAAAATCTGCTCTGAGTAAGCCATGTTTGACATCCATAGTAAAATCAAATACAGACAGAAAGAGAGACAGAGAGAGAGAGAAAAAAAAATGTATACACATTTTAAGAAAGAAAAAAAAAACTGTATTAAAATTGCAACACTCAGTATGTACTGATAACAAAAGATGAATACAAGTTTGACTTCTGAAATTACAAGAGGTGCTCAAAGTGGTTACCATCAGCGTCCAGACACTTTTGATTATGGCGAACTACTGTGAGCATAGATAATATCTCTTAAAATGTGTATACTTTTTTTGGCACACTCTGTGTGTGTGTGTGTGTGTG
Source organism: Hipposideros armiger (assembly GCF_001890085.2). Lineage (NCBI taxonomy): Eukaryota > Metazoa > Chordata > Mammalia > Chiroptera > Hipposideridae > Hipposideros > Hipposideros armiger. The sequence goes on from NW_017732029.1 coordinate 872,024, forward strand.
TGTGTGTGTGTGTGTGTGTGTGTAAAATTTTTATAATTTTTTTCCTTCACAGTCTAAGATTTTGCTGGCAAAGGTCTTAGTCCTCATGACCTTAGATGCTGTGGCTATGGAGAGAATTATTTCTAAACATTTCAGAATTTGTTTTCTTATCTAGATTTTTGTGTTTATAAACCCAACACTCCTGCTTCCAATAAAACTTCCAGATATAATTCATGTAGAATACCTGTTGTCTCCCTGCTCATATATTCATTCTGGAATCATTTATTCTGAAACTCTTTATTTTTCCCTCTATGAACTTTTACATTCATACGTGCATTTCCCACTTTAAAAGGGAGGGAGACCCCTGTGACTAACCATGTGTAACATGACAAATGTAGAAATAAATAGTCCTCTCTCTCCTTTCCCTTCTGTATTCATGGCAGACAAAAATACATTCCTGTGTATATAGAATGTTGTGGGGCAAAATGATTCAGTGCTGCCCTTCAGTTTAAATCCCACAAAATACCACTTTCTATCACCTCCTACTCTTCCTCATGACCAAGCCTCTCCAGAATGCTTGACCATCTGGGGCTTCCAGCTCACGGAAAACACTACCCGTTACTTATAGGACAATGTTTTCTGGGGGGGAGGGGGGGATGTTTGTTTGTTTCTTATTTGTTTTTTGTTTTAATAATTCACTAACAATTTGCCTTTTATTCATATCTGCATCTTTAAAACATACAGATAATTGGGTTTCATAATCTATGAATCAATTTAAATACAAGTTTTGGAATAGTTTAAATTTTTAACAAAAACCCCAGATTTGGGGGGAAATATGAAGATTTGAAGGAGAAAATGTTTATCCACAAACAAAATCTAACCCTTTTGAATGATGGCTAAAAGCTGGTAGCAAGTTTAACAGGAACAATAGTTTATAAAAAATGGCCTTTGTTTAAATTTTTGGTTCTCTTCTCTGTCACCTATTCATTCAGGTTTTGACTCTTGATGTAATACTTCCCACCTCTATTATTGTTGGATAATGTTTGCATTTTCAAGGTTTGAATAGGTAATAAATGTTCACAAATTTCAAACATCAAAACTATTAAAAGGTGCATAGTGGAAAGTTCCCTTCTTCTATGGACTAAATGTTCGTATCTCCCCAAATTCATATGTTGAAGTCCTAATCCCCATGCAGTGGTATTTGAAAGTGGGGCCTTTGGGAGGTAATTGGGTTAGGATGAGGTCGTGGGGTGGAGCCCCCATGATGGAATCTATGTCTTTATTAGAGTAAGAAGAGACCATATATCTCTCAGCCATGGGAGGATACAATGAAAAGCAGGCTTTCTGCAAACCAGGAAGGTGCCTTCGCCACACACCAGAATTGCTAAAGCCCTGACCTTATACTTCTCAGCTTCCAGAATTGTCAGAAATAAATTTTGTTGTTCAAACCACCCAGTCTTGGGTATTCTGTCTTAACAGCCCAAGCTGACTAAGATACCATTCCAGCCTTGATCGCAATCCACTTGTTTAACACCTTCACCCAACAGGTCAACCAATATTATTATTTACTTTTTTCTTTCTGTCAGTGATCTTTTTTTTCTGTGTGTGTATCAGGAAATCTCTTACATTACTTAACTAGAATTAACCTTATGCTATTAGAAATAAATACATAATCAAAAGACGTGCACAAAAGCTACTTTGTATATGAGCTTGTGTATATGAACAAGGAGCTCCAGAAGAACTGCTGTCTCAAAGATGTACCCATATTAAATTTCTCTCGAAATTGTAGAGTCACCCTCCATTGTCGTTATACCACTTTACACTATCACAATGATGTATGAGAATGTCAGCCCCACTCCCCCAACCACCCACCCCTTGAAGGCATCCCTGTTGCACAACTGGAGTTACATAATGGACAGCCATTTATATGCTATAAGAGGAGTCAGCATCCTGAAAGAGAGCAGTCCATCAGTTCTCAATTTTACCAATATTGTAGGTTATTAAGCTTTTAGGTTTTTGACAGTCTGATGGATTAAAATGGAATAGTACTGTAGTTTCAATTTGTATTTCTCTTATGAATGAGATTCTGCATTTTTCCCCCTATGCTTCAAGTCACATTTCCTTTTCTATGACTAATTTCTTCTTATTTTTTACCTATTTTTCCTATTGGCTGGCTTACCTCCTTGTGGGTTTTCTTTGTATATTTGGGAGTACTTGAGTATGATATTCATCATGATATTTTCCCAGTTGGTCTTCATCTTTTGACTGTGTTTTTTCTTTTGTCATGTAGTAGCTTTGGACGTTCACATCATTAACATTATCAATCTTTTTATGGCTTCTGAATATTTGTGTCAAATGTATAAAGACTTAATCTCACAAGTTTATGAAAGAAATCTCCCATGTTTGTTTGTTTGTTTGTTTGTTTGTTTCCTCTGCTTTACAGTTTCTATATTTAAATCATTACCACATTTGGAATTCATCTTTGTGCAAGCATAAACCCAGTTTTTTGTTTGTTTGTTTTTTCGTGGGTTTTTTTGTTTGTTTTTGTTGTTTTTTTTGCCAAAATTCAACACAGTTGTTTCAAAGTACATTTGTTGAACAGTACATCTGTCTGCTTCAGGTTTACTTAAAGCCTTGTATTACAGTCATTGTCTAAACTTTTTGTACTATTGCATTAGTCTGTCTCTACACAGTTTCCATAATTTGAGTTTATATGATAAGTTAAATATTTTAGGAAAAAGACACTTACTGCTTTTATTTTCCAGAATTTTAATTTTTAAAAATTTGTGTTATTTTTTTCTCTTGATCAATAAAGTAAAATCATAGTTAAAATCATGTCATAATGATATGAAATATGAATATTTCTGAATGTCATATTTTATTTATTTGCTCCTTTGTTTACTTACTTTGCTTCAAGCTCTGGTAATACCTAGTCTAAAATGCTAAACAAATAGAAATGAAGAATTACACTAGAGAAGCAGGAGTTCACTAATCAGAAGGGAGAGAAACATTTTTATATCACACTTTAGTCCCAGGGTTAGAAGGCGGTAAGGGCGATAGAAGAGTACAGGTACATTTGGAAGGAAAGGTTCAGTTTCACATTAATGTGACCTGTGAGCCTTAAGTTTTTGGTATGGAACAATCACATTTACAAGATATGAACATTTTTAGAGCCATACAATGGGAAATATACACCATTATCAACATCATCAAAATGGTTTGTGGTGTATATGAAAGATATATTACCTACTAATAAAGTTTTTATAACTTAGAAAAGAAGACAAACATCTTAAAGTAAATATGGAATAGGATGGCAGCTAAAATGAAGTTGGAAAGTACAAATGTAAATGGTGTTTTGTGTTCTCTGAGATCACGTACTGGACATTATTTTGCTCTTCTAGCTTCTACTTCCACATCCTTGCCTCCATCTCCAAGAAAAACTTGAATGTTTCACAAGCTCTCACTAAATACTCACTGATTGGAATTTGGTTGAATAAAATTTACCGTTAGATATTTAGGCGGTTATTAATCATAGAGTTTCTTTTGTTTGTTTCTTTGTCAAGGTTGACAGGAACCAGATGTCACATTTAAATATAAATACTTTGAGAATAATTTAATAGAAGAACCACATATAAAGTGTATAAAGAAACCACAGAGAACATTACATGTCCACCCTAGGTGCAAATGACAAAAACGAAGAGCTGTCATCATGCCTTGAAAGACAGAATCATATTAAAACGGCCAGTTGAAAGGAAGAAACCACAGTTGGTAAACACAGCTAACCTGTGCATAATGGGAACCAAAGCAGTAAATGGCCAAACTTATTCCATAATCAGTCTCCTGCTGGGCTACCCCATTGGTTAAACCCAACTGGAAGTGAGAGGTTAAGGAAGCCTATTGATTGGTCCACAACTAATCCTGTAAAGCAGAGGGGAGAGTGAAGAAGAGTGAAAAAATAGATCTGGAGGAATAAACAAAATATATCCTGCACATCCTGTCATCCCTGACTCTGTTCTCAGATCAGGTAAATAAGAGCTAGAAACAACATGGGAACGTAAATACGTGAGGAAAGGACACTTTTACCACTATCAACTATGGCACAAAAGTTTTTTCTTCAGAAAAGCAAAAGCAGACAATAACTGCAGTGTCCTGAGTCATATATAATTTTCCTTAATGTTTGTAAGAAAGTGATTGGCAAAATAAAAGCATACTACATTTAAAAATGCATTTTCTTTACTTTTCCCCAAATGTGAAAAGATGCTTCATAACTCCATACTGTAGCAAAGGCCTATGAATTACTTATGACAATGTGGTTTAAGATGTTTGAGCAAGTGGAAATGAAATATTCAGAAGTTTGACAAAGATTTCACTGCAGAATTTTTTCTTTCAAAGTTTTTCTTTTCAAACCAATGGTTCACATCATACCTCTACTAGTCTGAAACAATCACAAACAGCAAAATAAAACTCCTTTTGGCCTTCTCCAACGCATTTCCACACACATAAGGCAGATAAAACGTGTAATTGAAAACAAACTTTGCAAAATATCTTCAAAACTTTCTCATATCTGATAGAAAAAATAATCCGTCCAATAGGAAAAAAAAAGCCTTATTATGGAAATGGAAAAATAAGCTAATAATATATTTGGTTATCTTTTTGGATACTGTGGTACATAAAAATTTCTTCTTTGAAGTTTGTTTTCTAGTCCCTAGAAAATGTTATGTAAATTGAACCAATTTTAAATGTCAACCTAGTGTTCAAATGTGCTTCCTGGAACAAAAAACAGAAGCATCTTCCCTGCAAAATACTGAAAATGTCCAAACATAAAAAATAATAACTAAAAAATATTGTGTGATTAATTTGCAAAATTAGGAGGCAGGGAGAAATACTAGAGAAACACAGATCTATTAAAATTAAAGTTCTATAGCTACTGGATTTCATTCTGGGAGCAAAGATAAAAAATCCAGGGGTCACACTTTTTCAGCATCACAGTTAACTTGGAACTATCAAGTGAGTCTATCTGAGCAACTCAACGGAATCTCTAAAATTGTTCAATACTAATTTTCAAGAAGGTAAAATCATAACTGTCATTCAAATGTAAAATGACAACCTGCCAAGGTTTTATTGAATTCATTAATGAATGAGGAAATCACCCAAATGTCAAAAGCAGTTCAAATGAAAATTTGAGTTACAGGGGTTTATCATTTCTACTAGACAAATTTCATTAGCATGGCCAAGAACAAGAATCATTAGCATTGCTATAGGTAGGGAACATTTGCACTGCAATCAGTTTTCTACAACTTGAATTTTATATCTTCAAAATCATCAAAGAGCCTGGCCATGCAGAGACATTCAAAGGGGTGCAGCTTTAAAAGATCAGCTAATTCCACAAGACACTGACAACATTCCCCAGAAAGGATAGTCAATAATGATTTTTGAAAACACATTTCCAAGCCATGGATGATTTTTCCTGAAAAGACATTATGATGAAGTCAAATCCATCTAATAGGGACTCAGTTGTTAAGTTAATCTTAAATGTATAGAATAAAAATCAGTTTTCCTATATTTTGGTGTTATTAAAATGATTAAAAGGATTCTGTATATTTATACTTCCAAAAATATTATCTCCCATAGCATCTATCAATATTGAACCTAAGAAGACATGCAAGTAGAACGTTTTTTGTCTTATGTACTTATATAAGATAGTGTTTTCTGGAAGGAACCAAAAGGAAAGGAGATATCACCCATCAGAGTGCAGCCTGGGTTCTGGTCCTCAGAGTCCAATTGCTTATTCAATACCCAACCTTTTCTTTTTGAATAAGTGAACTTCTGTATTGCTCCAAATGGGAATCTGCCAAGTTAATATGCTACCTTTTTTTTTTCTTTTTTTCAGCTGCTTTACAGATCAGGGTGGCCAAAGCAATGGAAATAAGATGACTGCTCAGGACCTCAACATGTCATCAACATGGGGCAGATGAACTGGGAAACATTTCCTTCTTCTAGCTCAGCATGTGGACATGGTGGTTGAATCAGAAACATGAAGGAGTTTGGGATATTAGTAATAATGATGGAGCAGCCTTACCGTCTTTAGACTATCTAAATTTTATGTGAGAAAAATAAATCTTTGCATTTTTTAAAGAAAAATTATGCTGACTCTATGTTTTTATCAGTTAAATGTAATTACTAACTGTCCCAAGCGCATATTTCTATATGGTACCCTAAGTCATCCACACTTAATCATTTTATCATCACATATCAACCACTTTTTGAATAGAAATTCTGCCTTATTTTAATGTGATGAATATTGGATGTAAAAGCTAAACAGATGGGTAGGGGAAATGACAGATATCTGGAACTGTTACCGAATATAACTTGGCTATGTTAAATTTGTAAATAAGTTTTCTCACTCTCTCAAGCATGTTGGCCAGTTTTCCTTTTGTCATTGATTTCACCCTTGGTCCAAAGCAAAATTCTATGTTCTACAGAGACATCATACAAGACTGAATTGGTAACCAAAAACTCTAAAATAAGCTCTTTTTTATCTGGTCCCCAGTTTGGCTTAATTTCTTCCCATTCTCCTCTCCCCACCCCACACCCCCCTTCTTCTTTTTTAAACTTTTAATGATGGGAAATTTCAAACATAGAGAAAATAGTATTAAAAAAACCCATCATATAATTATCCCACATCAACAAATATCAATATTGCTTTATTAATTCCCCACTCCTCTCCATCCCTTCTGAGCCATTTGAAGCAAATTCTATACGTCATTTTACCTCATCCATACATATTTTAGCATACATCTCTAAAATACAAAATTCTCTCTTTTTTTGTTAACTTAGCTACACTTTCAGGTTCCCACCTAACATTTTAAATAATAATTCTTTAATATCCCTTTGTCATTTTTTTTCTTACATCTTAGTTGTTTATACAACTAGGTTGTTCTTTCCTTCAGAGTTTCCCAGTCTGGATATTACTGATTAATTCCATTTGGTGTGGCTTCATATGTTCCTTCTCTTACAGTTTTTTTCCTGTAAATTGGTAGTTAGATCTAAAATTTTAATCAGATTTAGAGTTGATTTTTTGAAAGACTACTTCAAAGATGGTGGTTTAAATTATACCAGAAACTATATAATGTCTGGTTGTCTCTTTTTCTATGGTGTTAGCCCCGATGATTATTACATCATTTGGTCCATTCTTTCATTAGAAGTAGAAAAATAGTAATATTTTAATTTTACAATTCCATTTTAATTTTTGAGCTAGAATACATCTACAAAAAAAATGTCCCGTCATCAACATTTGGTAAATTTGAGGTAGCTCTCATAAAGGAAGGCAGGAAAAATGTTCAGTTCTTTCCCCTTATTTGTTTTCAAAACAATGATTACTTAGAAGAAGGATCAGCAAATATTCTAGCATTGTTCTTAACTAACAGAGCCTCATTTTTGTTCAGTATTCACATGCCGTGTGCCAAGTATAATTGAGCCCCAAATAAAATTGGTTTCTCTTAGTAAGAAAGGATATGAGAATGGAAATTGGGTAGTTAATAAATCCAGGCACACTTACTATGAATCATTGCTCTGCTTGTTTCTGGCCTAGCCATTTGTTCACGTGATTAATGATTATCCTTCTGGCTTCCCATTATAGCTATTAATTAATTTTTATTTTTCTTATTTTGCATTTGTAAATAAATTATGTGACACCCAAACCACATATCACCTACCTCTTCCCCCTGCCAACACACTCAAACACACCTACATACAAAATCTGTTTCTACTCATTATTACATTGAAATATCTAAAAACATTATTGTCATCTTATAATTGTTGTCTACAGTAGAAACAGAAACAAATGACTAAATGTACTTGTAAAAGTTCATTATACATTCTTTTACAGATAAAAATTACCTAAATTGTACTTTCTTTTACATGGCTATTAATAATGAAAGAAAACCACTTAACAGGAGAAGTTATGTGTCAAATACTTGGCTACACATCACAAAGCATGGATACAACATAATTCCTCTCTCAAGGGCTTGCAATATAATTTTGGAAATGGACAAGATTCAGAGTTTATAATCTCACTGGTGGCATTATTCACAATTATGTAAGCTTTTAAATGTAAAAGAAAAACATTCCCAGATTATAGGATCCTATAGAACATAGCATTTTGGAGTGATAGCTCTAAGGCTAGACCCTCTGGATTTAAAACTGGATTCATCGCTTTATAGATGTGTTACCATGGATGAATTATAATTATAGAATGGATATAATAGTCATGTATATAGTGAGCTATAAGAAGGATTAAATGTGTATATATTATATAAATCATATATATATATAAAACCTCTATAATAACTCTCATATCCTATATGCCATTTTCATAAATAGTTAATAAATCATAATAATTTTGCAATATTTATTGAGTATTTCTAACATGTCAGAAACCCTCTTTAGTGACATCATTAGACAGGACATCTGGCATATTACATAATATAATCAATAAATATAAGCAAAATTATTTTGTTTTATGAACTGTTTAAAAATGACATATATTGAATGAGAGTGATATTGATTCTTTCATGATTATAAAACTAATGAAATAAAATGGAACTTTTCTTTGACCTGTTAGATGAGATTTTAAAATGTGTGGTCAGATTCCTCCAATACCACTAACTAATTATAATATGCTTTTAGGTATATGAATTATTTATTGTTGAGACAGCATAGATTTTTAAGCAGGCATCTAATTGGCATAAAACATTTTACACAAATTAAACCTATAAGGAATGTTTCAAGAAAGTACTTTATGTGTAAGTACAATAAGCTTGTAGTAATATACTTTGTCACATATAAGTAATATGTCTTCTATTGAAGCCTGGGAAAATGTTTCAATGGCTATACTGGGGAAATAATAATATTTACAAACACACTAATTAATCCTTTTATCGAATTGCTTTTATGCTATATGAGGCATGGTAAACTAGATTTTACTTGTTCTCTGATATCTTAGAAATTACCAATAGAAATTGCTATCAATTTTATATGGATTGGGGGAGACATAACACACACCCTTTATTGCAGGTACCCTGTTATTGCT
>NW_017732029.1:882887-884192 GCF_001890085.2 Hipposideros armiger
TAGAGGGCACAGTGTCACTGGTCCTCATGTGGGATCTGAAATGGGGCCCTGCTGCTCAGAGCTGGCATCCTAAGCCAACTCTTAACCAATGTGCCACTCGGCTGGCCCAGAAAGCAGATTATTTTTAAACTATAAAATTTTAGTTAGTCTCACAGTTTGTAGGGAATCACAAATTCTGGCATCACTATTGGATAACAACTAGCTATATTAAGATACATTGAATCTTTGGTTTATCTTCCAATCTGCCCTTGAAATGAAAACATCTACCATATTCATCTTGAGTTACTGTTTTGCAACCCGAGGTCCCAATGAATATCACCCTGGTCAAAGGAATCTGATTTTTTAATTTCTCTGTGCCAGTTCAAAGCATGATGAAGCGATGTAAACTGTGTTAGAGTAGGCTGAGTTGCAACTAATAACAGATATTTTAGAGCCATGGACAGTCTCCAATGTGACAAACAGTGAAGAATTACTTGCTTAGTTGGTATGGATTTGTTGCTATCAGTAAACAATCTGGTAATTCTCAGTGTTGCATGTGCTTTTTTTGTTAATTTGAGTGGCAGATTACCATTTTGAAATTTTTTCACCATGTTGTAGAGCTTGACCAATTTACCAATTTATGACACTCATAAATTAAGCACAAACAATCAAGTTTGAGAGTTAGGTCCTTGAATAAAATCTGATGGAATTTACAGCTTATCCTCCTGCCTCAAAATTTCCATTGCAGAATATTCATCACTGACTGAGGATGAACATGCTACAAAGAAATCATCAATAGACAATAAGTCTCATGCTGACTTTATTGGCTTGTACAGCACTGCTTCAAATAAACTATAATCTTAAATAAAAGGCCTGTGCATAGTTATGACTCAATTTAGGTAGTTCATAATTGTTTATATGTGGTGATCTTAAGAGCAAGATATAATACTAAAATACTAAATAAATCATCCTTAAATTAAAATAAAATGCTCAATAAAGTAATTCAGTAATATCATGTGAAAGCTCCTAATGGCTTATATAATTCTTAGTAATGTGTTTACCATAAAACAGCAAAGCCATAAAAGAAGCAGTCACTTCTAAAAGGTATTTTCCAAGGGAATCAGCAATTAAGATTACCACTTAACAAGCAGATGTTCAAAGCTCTGATATGTTATGTTAATAACCCCAATGGCTAAGGTTGATTTGCAAATGAAATGCTTCTAACACCTGGTTGCCTGCCCCTAGTCCCTATTGGACTATATAACAAGCATTTTCCACATGGAAGGAAATTAAGGTAGCATATCACTTTTTGAATCTCAATTACTT
>NW_017732029.1:886952-887701 GCF_001890085.2 Hipposideros armiger
TAGAGAAATTGAAAATATAATTAAGGAAAAAGAGTCCATAAAATGAACAAAGAGTTTTGAAAAGGAACCAAATTGAACCTTTAGAAATGAAGAATATATTAATTAAGATACAACATTATACTTCCAGCTAGGATGTAGAAAGTCATTGTAGTTACTGCTCTCAGTGCAACAACTAGGAAACATAGATATGTTACCAAAACCATAATTTAAAGACATCAGAAGCCTAGAAAAGCCACAGAGACTAGATGAAAAAAATTCTAGAGGGGACAGAGACCTCCTGAGATAAGCTGATGATTCTTGGGTATTTTCTCTTCTGAGGGCATTTACATTTGCTGGGTTCAAGTTAAAGACCAAGTTTGGTAGCCATCAAATAGCCTCCAACCATCCCCACCACCAGGTAGTAAAGCCTTTTTGCAATTAACTCCCCATGAGTATGGGTTGTATTTACTGACTTGCTTCTGTAAAACATAGTGGAATGGTATGATATGATGTAGCTTTTGTGATTAGGACTTAAAAAGCCAGTTGCTTTCTGTTTCTCGCTTGCTCATCCCTGGGAAAACCCTTCGCTGTGTCATGATGAGATAAACCAGTGAGAAGGCTCATCTACAGAGAGGCCAAAGCCTGCCAACAACCGCATGAGTAAACTTGGAAGTGGGTCTCCTACCACTGTCAAGATGATTCTCATGAGACCACTGACATAATTTACTAAGATTTGACTGAAACTTCATAAGAGAACTTGAAACAGAGGC
>NW_017737758.1:0-1100 GCF_001890085.2 Hipposideros armiger
ACTTTAGAAGACATTCTATACTTAGAAAAATCTAGAAGTGAGGTGGATACATCAGGAGACTGTGTAATTCTTTATAAACTGTTGAAAAACCAATTTAATCAGGTTTTAAACTTCAATTGAAACAACTTTCAATTACTTGAGGATTATTTGCAGTAAATTTTTAATATCCTGTCCAGTAAACACAACACTAGGCATTACCACAACCAGAGGAGGTGCAGAAAGTGTAATTAATTTTAATAGTAGCCTAAGTAGATGGAATTAGGAAGGCAGATGTGCTCTAAGTAAATCTTGTGATGTACTCCGAAAGCTTGATAAAAATGGCTCTGGAATTAGCAAATGTTTTAGCTTGTATGTACTGCACTTCAGCTCTCTTAATACAGGTAATTAACTGTTCTTTCTAGACAATTGTTTTTATCACACCCTTGTGTTTCTCAGGAGATTCTACTTTTTTTTTTTAATCCCAAACAACTTTGTCCCCATTTCCTGAAAACAGGGTTCCCAATAAACATAATGTTTATTGTTCCCTACACCTGTAACTTTTAAGTCCTTTTAATTTTCCCGCAGTGTCCTTTGTGAATTCATTTCACTCAACAAACAAACAAAAAATTAAGCACTTACTCTGGTCCAGTTGCTGAGGACTCAGAGGTTGACATGGTTCTTGCTCCTAAGAAGCCAAGAGTCCAATCAAAGCAGACCTTCCTTGCATCATAAATTTTCCATTCTAATGGTTTCTCACCTTTTCAGGTATGAGGATATCCTTTCAATATCACACACACACATAAAAACCAACTGCAGACATCGCATATAACACTAGGCATGTCTAGTATCCATTGATTAAGAATTACATAATAAGAGAAAGCCATCATAGATATTTTGAAACGAATGTGTATCTTAACCCCCCCCCCAACATCTACATACATTTTAAGAACAACATATATGTCCATATGAAACATTATTTATTCAGTATGTGGCAGTAACTCATGCAGATCGTTTGCAAAATACTGCAAGCCCTTCGGTTCACTGTTGAACACCATAGCCTACACCACTCATTTCAAACTTAATTTGTCTTATGATATTCTTTTTTTATTGTTGTCTGTTGT
>NW_017737759.1:0-1148 GCF_001890085.2 Hipposideros armiger
TGAGTCCCGCTCCCCCCTTGAGATGGCACCTGCCTTTCTGCAGCCAACCCAGTGCCAGTCATGGCAGGTGCACAAATGTGCCTTCAATGGGTGCTCCCAGTCTCTCTCTCTCCATCCACCCCGCTCCATGCCTCCTTCTTTCCCTCTTAGTCAGCTGAAGTACCATGTGATGGTCCAGGAGGAGGGACTCAGCTTTCGGGAGATGCACACCCACCTAACCTCGCCTTCACACCACGTGTGTCCTCAGAAGAGGCGCTGGTGGCTGCGCGTGATACACAAGGGCACCTGGCTTCACGTTCTTTGCCAGCAGAATGAGAGGGCAAGTCTCAAGACCCACAAGGAAGACTCCATTCAAACACCCAAAACATACATGCTGAAAATGACTTACCTTATCTTAACGAACCACGATTAGCCCGGGGTTTTCTCAGCTACTGGCACGGCCGTTCTCTCTCCATAGGTAAGTAGCGAGATAGCTGGGGGGGGGGGGGGGAGAGGTGGAAAGAGACAATGAGAGAAAATCAGAAAATGTGTACACCTGAAGATCCATCCGCATTACATTCAGTCGCCAATACATGGCAAATCACACCAGTGGGGGAAAAACATCCCCCAGAAAACACATGATTTTTAAATGCATGAATGTACCGGGAAACATCAATGGCTCCAATGCCTGGCGCCCACACTGGACCCAGGAGTGGCCAGGACTGAAGTAATTTAGGGGCTGGTCTCAAGTTGCTCACTTCTTTTTTTTTTTCAAAGATTATATTGGGGAATTGGGGGAGGGGAACAGTGCTGGGGAATCGGGGGAAGGGGAGCAGACAAGTTGCTGTCCTTTTGTTCTTCGGTCTAGTTGTGGAGGACGTTGCTTCACTGGCCCATGTTGGTATTGTGATCACTGCGCTCTTCCCGGGTGAGGCAGTTTCTCGCTGGCCACTGGATGGTGGCTCACGGTGGCTCTTGGCAGCTCACGCCAGCTGCCAGCCGCTCATGTTGTCTGCCAGCCACACACGGTAGCTCACGGCAGCCCACTGCAGCAGGGGCTGCAGCCTACGCCGTCGCTGGCGACTCACGGCAGCCCAGCTCCAGGTCGAGCTGTTGTTCACCATCTTAGCTGTAGAGGGCAGTGTCACTGGCCCCCATGTGGGATCCGA
>NW_017737760.1:0-1895 GCF_001890085.2 Hipposideros armiger
CCCTTTCATTATGTAGTGTATCTTTTTCTTTCTTTATGCTGGCCCCCCAAAGTAACCCACAGATTTCCCTCTGAGGAGACAGATTCCTGAAATCACCATGGGCATGGTGGTTGGATTATCTTCTAAAACATGTATTTTCACTTCTCCAATTTGACTTCTTGGAAGCTAATTTTGTTTGTTTGTTTTCAGTTCTCCAGATGTGTATGGTTAGTTTCTTCTTTAATTTTCTTTCTCCTTGCTTTTGGTATTTATGTTGCTCCTACTGGTTCGGCATATAGAAGTCTTGGATTTTACATTATACCTGTATTTAAAAGGGCTATCCCAGAAGCTTTTCCCATAAAAAGGAAATATTTAAGCAGAGCAATTAGGTTTCCTTCAAAACAAAGGGATTTTCAAAAAAATTCATGAAAATTTTCTATTTTTTCTCTATTACTTGCCTTCCAAAAGATTATAAGAATAAACATTTTAAAAATATAACATACGAGTATATGCTAATAAGCATATAGCTAAATGTATTTTCACAAAGTGGACACACCTATGTAAGCACTGTCCCCTCACGCCCCCTCCCAGTCCTTCTCTCTGTCACTACCTGCCTCTCCCCAAAGGTAACCACTATTCTGACTCCTATCATCACAGATGAATTTTGCCTCTTTTGGCTCAATATTATATTTGTATGCTTCAAATGTGTTGACATATATAGAGGTAATTTCTTCATTTCTACTGCTGCTATTCCATTGTATAAATACACCACAATTTACACTGATGGACATTGGGTTTGTATCCATTTGGGGCTATTACAAATAGTACTGCTACTACATTTTTGTGCATGTCTTTTGGTGAATATAAGTCAGCAGTTCTCAACCTGTGGGTCGCGACCCCTTTGGGGGTCGAACGACCCTTTCACAGGGGTCGCCTAAGACCATCGGAAACAAAAAGATATTTACANTTTTTTTTTGAGGGGGTGGGGTTATGGAAGCTTCATTACACAGGCAAGATTGATTAAATCATTGACCATTGGTGACTGAACCCAATTTCCATCCTCTCTCCCCTCCCTGGAAGCCAGCAACCAGCCCCATCCTTAGGTGTGGTCAAAACGTAACCTCCTTAAAGAAACAAAAGGCACCTTTGTGGTTCTCATCACTTAGGAAATTCCAACAGTTTTAGGCACTCTGTGCTAGAAAGGAGACTAAGACCAAATATCTATTTCTTACTATAAATCACAGTATCACACCTGGCAACTAGTTAGGTTGTATTACTTGTAATTTTCTTGCTTCCCATAGTAATTTATCGGCCATATTTTCCCATGTAAAACTTCTTGGTTGTAAATAAACCACTTTGATTTCTCAATATCTGTATGAATCTCAGTGTCCTATTTCTTCTTAACATCCTTGAGCTCTAGCACAAGTGCTGTTGATGTAATAAACCCCTAACATTCCATTCCTCTTCAATAACCCTAATAATGGTCACATATAGTGAGACTTCAGCAATGACTTAAGCAAAAGACTGAGGAACTAATGTTATATTGTTTTGATAGTTATGATAAATTTCATGAAACTTATTTTAAGGTTTTCCTTGTGCTAGATAGAATTAATTAGAATCTATTCGATGTAATTCCACTGAAATTCTAGTTTTCATTATATTTATCAAAATATATTGAATGCCTACTATGAAAAATTATATTTTTATTATTACTGCTTAAATTTCTTTACCTGCCTTCAAAAGGCAGATAAAAGTTCTATATTAGCTCATCTATGGGCCATTAGTCATTTTATATGGTTTGAAATTTTCCTTATGTGGAGTATTATGTCTCAATATAAAATATTCTTTGTTTCTACATTGGTATCTGAATTTTTAAAACTCTTTTCTTAATTGATAGGGTACTACAGAGATGCTTG
>NW_017737761.1:0-1105 GCF_001890085.2 Hipposideros armiger
GTGTTAGACTCTAACTCAGGTAATCGGGGATTTGGGGTCTAAGTATCATTCAAAAATCTTTATTTGTGACCTCGTTAAATTTAGTGTATGTTACCTCCATATTGTGAAAGATGCCATTGTGAAAAACAGAAATCCTACAAATTGTACTCTTATTAATATCATACCTTTCTTGGGCACATATATGAGTTTTCGTTTCACTCCAGTATCCTCTGTGTGTTCATCACCACCTTTGCTCTCATACCCAGTGTTATCCTCGGCCATATCCAAGAGATGACGTCGCACGTGAGGCCCTAATAAAAAACGTTATTATTTTTAACAGTAAGCAAACTTGTTGATTACTCAGGATTATGATGGTTATAGTCTTTGAAATTAAAATGCTGCCACTTGGATATTTTTTCTTAAAGTTGACCCAGCAATCTCTGTTGTGGGTATCTACCACAAAAATCTGAAACCTTTTTCCATAGGGATAGATGTGTTCTGACGTTCATTGCAGCTTTATTTATGGTGGCCAAGACACCGAAACAACCAAAGTGCGCTCAGTAGATGATTGAATAAAGAACATGTGGTATATATACACAATGGAATACTACTTTGACATTCGGAAAGAAGAAATAGTGCCATTTGCAACAACATGGATGTAACGAGAGCAGGGTTTGGGAAGCTTTTGAGATGGAAGAGCCGCCAGGGTTCAGCTAACTGCGGCCACAATTCGCAGGCTCTGAAGTAAAATTGATAATCAAAATAAAAGTATCACACTTTCATTTATGCAATTTTTAAAGCATATGATTCACATAATGGTGATTATGTAAAAATATATTTATCGCTCTCGAATAACATTTAAATTGTTGTGAGGGACAGGATTTGCTCTTCTAGGGTTCGGCAAACTGTTGAGACGGAACATACCCAAAAAGCCTCATATGCTGGCAAGCTGCAGTCTGCCGACCCCGGAAATACAGTATTATGATAAGTGAAATAAGTGTGACAGAAAAACTTGAGAACCATATGATTTCACTGATATGTGGGATATAAAACTCAAATGTAACAAAGGCACGAGACAAAAAAATAAAAAAAATCTCATAGACACAGACAATAGGTTACCCTCTTG
>NW_017737762.1:0-1147 GCF_001890085.2 Hipposideros armiger
TCCCTGAGACTTTGGGGGGAGCACGGCCCTCCTGACACTTGATTTCCGACTTGCAGCCTCCCAAACTGGGAAAGAACACATTTCTGTTGTTTTAAGCCATCCAGTCTGTGCTCATTTGTTACAGCAGCCCCAGGAAACTAATACAAGGACCATGTTACTCTAAGGCAATTTGGGCTGAAACCATAGTTTCTAGGAAGATCTCTGATTATGTCAAGAATCATCACACACCCCAAGCCAATGATGAAAGGAAAAGCTCTGAGATGAGAGGGTGGCCCAGAACCATGAGAGGACGTCAAGGACAAAGGAAGATGCTCGCCTCCAAACAGTCCCATTGTGTCCCTGCCAGAAGCAGACTTGAGCTTTTCCCAACAGCATAGAGTAAGGAGCCAGCCTGCACCCTCTCTATTTCCTTCGCCATCTCTATTTAGTGAGGCTCGCGATGCACCAGGAACTAAGCTAGGACGAGGGACTCGCGGGGTGAACAAGACAAGCCTACCTCCAAGGACGCATGGGTGGTGAGACAGAGACACAGGCTAATGCACTGCAGCGTGTTAGGAGAGCCCACCTGCAGGCGCTAGCAGGTGACAGGAGGAGCGAGGCTTCAGGCCGCATGTGCAAAGGACAGAAACAGGAGATCACAGTGCACGGATGACTGCAGTGTGTGAGGGCTGTCGGCAAGACACGTGTGCAGGAATTCGCAGGTGGTGGAATACAAGGGCTAGATCTGGCTCCTGGCAAGGTAGGGGCATGGATTCCGGGGTATGGAAGGGAGTAAGGAGGGAGGGAGGGAGAGAAGGAGGGAAGGAAGAAAAGAGGGAAGGATGGGGGGAAGGAAAAAGAGAGGGAGAGAGGGAGGGAGGGAGAAAGGGAGGAAGGGAGAGAGGGAGAGAGGGACGGGGAAGAGCCTTCTCCCCGGAAATGACATGCATCACTTCTGCTCACATCTCATGGCCAAAGCAAGTCCTGTGCTGGGTCTAACTGTGAGGTGGGAAGTCGAGTTGGCCACGGGCCAGAAGGGAAGTGGGACATGGGGACAACCCTCCACGAGGGTGGATCCAGCCTGAACCCAGGCCTCCCGAACCCACAGCTCACGCTCTCTGCTCTTCCTCTCTCCTCTTGGTCAGTTAACTATTTTGGAGACAAAAGA
>NW_017737763.1:0-1147 GCF_001890085.2 Hipposideros armiger
GTGGAATTGCTGGGTCATAAGGTAGTTCCATTTCCAGTTTTTTCAGATACCAATCCCCTTCATTTTAATTTAAATTACCACAAGAGGTTTTTTTTTTTTTTTTTTTTTTTTTTTTTTTTTTTTTTTTTTTAAGATTTTATTGGGGGAATGAGGGAGGGAACAGTGTTGGGGAATCGGGAAAGGGGAACAGACAGGTTGCAGTCCTTTTGTTCTTCAGCCTAGTTGTGGAGGATGTCGCTTCACTGGCCCATGTTGGTATTGTGATCATTGCGCTCTTCCCAGGTGAGGCAGATCAGTTGCTGGCCATTGGACGGCCACTCACGGCGGCTCACAGCAGCCTACTGCAGTCCCACTGCAGCAGGGGCTGCAGCCTACACCATCGCCAGTGACTCACAGCAACCCTGCTCCAGGTTGAGCTGTTGTTCACCATCTTAGCTGTAGAGGGCAGCATCACTGGCCCATGTAGGATCTGAACCGGTGGCCCTGCTGCTCAGAGCTCGCACTCCCAAGCCAACTCGTAACCAACGAGCCACTCGGCCGGACCTCCGGAAGAGTTCTTATAGCAGCCTTGCCTCTAGTCTTGCCTCCTTTCCATCTATTTTCAACAGTGCTCCAAAAACGATTTTTCTGTAGAGCAAATAGAATCAGTTTACTAATATTTTCCCATTGCTCTCAGCCTTTTTAGCATGGCATTTGAAGCCCTTCTCTCGACTTTCCAGGCCACCTCAGCTTCTCCTCCACCCTCTGCCAACACAGGATTTGAAATTGCTTACTCTCGAGAGCTTTTCCTGATTCTCCAAGTTTAAATTAGATGCTTGTCCTCTGAGCTCCTATAGCACCCAGGGAGGGCTTAGCCTGTCATAGTAGAAAGGTAGAGCCTGTATCTTGCTCATTAGGAGCCCCTAGCATCTACACTAGTGCTTGGAGATGTTTTTAGGTTTTTCTCAGCTTGCCTAGTTAGTCTAGGTGGAGGCGGGCAAACTTTCTGTAAGAGGCCAGATGGTAAATATTTTAGGTTTTGCATGTCACATACAGTCTCTGTCTCATAATCTTTTTTTTTTTTTTAATTGGGGAATTGGGGGAAGGGGAACAGACAAGTTGCTGTCCTTTTGTTCTTCAGTCTAGTTGTGGAGGACGTTGCTTCACT
>NW_017737764.1:0-1147 GCF_001890085.2 Hipposideros armiger
GTGGAGGGGACTGCTAGGAAGCGCAAAGCAATAACCATGGAAACAAAAGTGAAAATAATTGAGATCGGACCGAGGCGAAAAGATGGTAGACGTTGCTCGTTCCTATATTGGAACATGAATTGGCACATTTTGTGTGTATGTTTAGTTTTTGTATGCTTTGCATTGTATATTTGTGTCAAAGGTGTATTAAGACTCACTTGGTCAGACTTCCGAACGAACCCGATTTACGAACGTTCTCCTGGAGCGGAACTCGTTCGTAAGTCAGGGACTTACTGTACTAACACACACTTAGATGTAAAAAACAAAACACATCTAAGGTTCTGTTGCTGCAAAAAGATTATTCACTTAGCTAACAAAGTTAAAGAGTAAATCAGAGATGGGCTCTCGGCTGACGTGAACTGATAGCATTCTTCCTAGAAAGGGTGATGGGATGGTAGAGATTTAGTCTTCACGTACCTAAAAGACAATTAAAAGACAAAATTTTTGAGAACTTCCCGTGTTACCAAGCCTTGTTGCATGTTTTATGTGTATTTATTCATTGAATTCTTAAGACAATCCTATGCAATATGCATTATTTTAGTTTTTGTTTTACAGCCAAGAAAACTAAGGTGCAGAGGTAAACAATTACAGTTATGCTATTATACAGCAGTCCCAGGATTGAATTCAAGCCTGATTCCTGAATATTAACATTAGGCTATTGCATGTTACTTTCCATTCACTTTTCAGTGTTCTCTTATTAATAAAATAATAAATAATAAAATCATAATAATTATTATTACCACTAACCTTTATGAACTGTTTGCCGAGTTTCAGGCACTATACTGGGCTGTTTATGTGCATTATTTTATTTAATACTCATAACAAGAAACCTATGAGGCGTGTACTATAATCATTCCCATTTTACATGTGACAAAGTAGAGGCCAAGAAACCTGCTCAGGATCACAGAGTTCCCCAATACAGTTAGTTTTACTGTTTCCCAAACATGCTAGGTCTACTCTGTCCAGAAAATTCTTCCCCAGATGGCTTTTTTTTTTTAAGATTTTTATTGGGGAATTGGGGGATGGGAACAGCGCTGGGGAATTGGGGGAAGGGGAACAGACAAGTTGCTGTCCTTCTGTTCCTCAGTCTAGCTGTGGAGGACGTCAC
>NW_017737765.1:0-1091 GCF_001890085.2 Hipposideros armiger
AATCAATAAAAACCATGCATTGACCCGATTCGGTGGCTCAGTCTATCTCTGAAGGCTGAGTCCCTTGGTCTCGCTCTTAAATCTTACTTTTGTCTCTTGTTCTTATTCAAATCTGCGCCGCCCCTCCTCGTGTCCCATTTGCCCTTGCCACGCTGGACGTGACACTGCCATTCTGGTGTGGGAGACATGGTTGTTTAGAATTATAACTTACTTTCCAGTAATTTCAAATACATAGCCATTGTAGTGTGTGTGTGAAAGGGCTATCGGAGTGTGGTTTTAATTGGCATTTACATGACTACTGATGTGTAACATCTGTTGGAGTGTGTTTTGATGATCTGTATGTGTTCTCTGGAGAAGGATGTGTTCAACTATATTTTCAGCCATAAAATAATTAAGTACTGATACAGTACTAATTACAAACATGAACTTTTGTGGTATAAGTGCCTGAAATTAGTTTGGTTTAGTCTTGTTTCACTGTAATGTAACTGTTTTGCATTCAGCTTTTGTTTGATTGCTGAGGCATCCACTTTAAAGATATCCATCTAAAATATTCTTGGCCAGCTACACATTCACAGAGACAGCCATGAGCTTCCCCTTTTAAAAAGCCTAGGTTGACCTAATGAACTGCTTGCTTGAGTGACTCAATAAAGAGTGAACCTGAGAAACGCAAGGTACTCCCAGCACCTACCCCTATGAAGGCAGAACCTCAGGTCTGCACACGTGTTCCCTCTCCACCCAGGACCTTACGGCGTGGCCTGGGGCATGCCGCGGACCCTCCATGACCTGTGAGTAATAAACCTTGTTTTTCCCTCAAAGTTCCATGGTGGTTATTGCTGAGGTCTTTCTTGCAATCACAGTAAGACAAAGGCCGGTCCAGCCACAACATTGGTTCCGGTCAGGGAAATACCTACGGGGGATCAACACAAGTGGTACAGCCCGGGCGAGTGCCCCAGGCATCAGTAGTCAATAGCATCCTTACAGATAAGCTCAGAGCAACCCAAAACAACCTTGAAAACATGCTAAATAAAAGCCAGATAGAAAAGGCCACAAATGGTAATATTCTATTTCTACAGAAATGTCCCAATTAGGTA
>NW_017737766.1:0-1046 GCF_001890085.2 Hipposideros armiger
TATATGGATGGGTTTATTTCTGGGCTCTCTATTCTATTCCATTGATCTATGTGTCTGTTTTTATGCTAGTATCATACTGTTTTGATTACTGTAGCCTTGTAGTATGATTTGATGTTGGGTAGCGTAATACCTCCCACTTTGTTCTTATTTCTCAGATTTCTGTGGCTATTCGGAGACTTTTATGGCTCCATATAAATTTTCGGGTTATCTGTTCTATTTCTGAGAAAAATGTCCCTGGTAGTTTGATAGGAATTGCATTGAATCTATATATTGCCTTTGGTAATGTTGACATTTTAACTATATTAATTCTTCCTATTCATGAACATGGTATGTATTTCCATTTATTTGTATCTTCTTTGATTTCTCTCTTCAACGTCTTATGATTTTCTGAGTACAGGTCTTTTACTTCTTTGGTTAAATTTTTTTCTAGTTATTTTATTGTTTTTGAAGCAATTGTAAATGGGATTGATTTCCTAATTTCTTGTTCTGATAGTTTTTTATTGCTGTATACAATGCAACTGATTTCTGAATGTTAATTTTGTATCCTGCTACCCTATTAAATTCATTCATCACTTCTAACAGTTTTTTGGTGGAGTCTTTGGGATTCTTTATATATAGTATCATGTCATCTGCATATAATGACAATTTTACTTCCTCTTTTCGTATTTGGATGCCTATTATTTCAATTTCTTGTCTGCTTGCTGTAGCCAGAACTTCCAGAACTATGTTGAATAGAAGAGGTGAAAGTGGGCAGCCTTGTCTTGTTCCTGATTTTAAGGGGAAAGCTTTTAGCCTTTCCCCATTGAGTATGATGTTTGTTGTGGGCTTATCATATATGGCCTTTATTATGTTGAGATATGATCCCACTATTCCCACTTTGCTAAGTGTTTTTATCCTAAATGGTTGCTGGATTTTGTCAAGTGCTTTTTCTGCATCTATTGATATGATCATATGATTTTTATTTTTCATTTTGTTAATGTGATGTATTACATTAATTGTTTTGCAGATATTGAACCAACCTTACATACCAGGAATGAATCCCACTT
>NW_017731418.1:0-13766 GCF_001890085.2 Hipposideros armiger
ACTGTTAATTTTAATTATTCTAATTAATCTGGGCTCTCCTAGACCTGTCTTCTGGTTCTGCCATTAATCAGTGATTTGACCTCATGTGAGTCAGTCTTTCTCTTCACCTGTCTATTGATGGAGTTGAACTAGAATGCCTTCTAAGTTTTCTTTCACCTTCAATAATGTTTGTGTTTCTGAAGTAGGGATTAAAGTTTAGTCATAACCTAATTACATGTAAATTTCCCTTGCCCTACCATACTAAACTACAGTAATGAAATTGTAATAAACTTTAAATAGCAGAGAAAATGTTTTAGTTTAGCTCAGGAAGAGCGGTAAATGGGGAATTAATACCTAAGTTGAGGGAGTGTGGACTTCACATTTGCCTATGTATCTATCATTGCCAAAAAAGCCCAAGGTATAGTGCCCAGTTATAATCAAATGGCATTACAGACCACGTTTAGAATTTTAGAAAGTTTAAAAAATAGTCAGCTATTCCACTTTTAAACTGCTTGCTTCGGAAATTTTTATAGAATATCTAACAGATATGCCTTTTCAAAGAAACGTAGGTTGATTGTTACCATAAATCTAAAACTTGTCTACATATATTACTTAGCCCTGTGTAGCCCATGGAAATGTATGTCATATTGTGACAGTCTCATAGATTATATAACCCTGTTTCTGAACACGCAATAAATACTCTGCAATAGATATATGACAAATGTTATTATTATCTCCATTAAGTTTTTCAGTTGGATATTATACTTTCACTGCCGTACAAACGTTTAAACAATGACCCATTTGCAAAGATGCATGTCTATAACTACAAGAGTAGATAATACCAACATTACATTTACTCTGACTTTAGCTAAGCACAAATGAGGCCCCTGGGTTTATTGTTCCACTTGTGTGCAGCTCAAATCAGAGATTTAAATGTGAATAAATGGCTCTCTACACTCAGGTAGCACTCCCTTGACCATCTGCCAATGTGAACGCTTCCTAATTTAGAACACTGCTCCCGCTGGCAAATCCATTTCCTCAATTTTCTAGAAGTGACAGAAAAGACAGGCACAGGCTCAAGATTTCCCTTAGAAATGGTACACACCTCAGACAATGAAAATCATCCATTTCCTTGAAAAATGGAAATACAATTGGCATACATACTTCCTCTGGGTAGCATTCCTTTAGTAACATGCCCTGTGGTTGACTAGTTATTTATTTGAATCGTTTTGGAGCTCTTCGAAGACTGATGATAAGAAATCACATCTTTAAACAAAGCAAAATAGGTTTAGATTTCCACAAACATCTGTTAATTTTTCATACACAGTGAATCCATTAAGATAATTTACCTTATGGAATAACTCACAACAAGGAGCTCGCTCAAAAACACTGAAGAAGGGGAAATGCAGTTATGCAGATGACTTCCGTTTAAACTGTGCCCAGTGAGCAACAGAAAGGGTAAGTGACTCACACTGCCTGTTAATCACCTTTGCATCTACAAAGCTCTAGGAGAGTCAAGGCCCACACGGTCAGATCTTCTGCGGGGATTCTAGAATGACAGTATCCTGAGGGTGGAAGCCTTATCAGATCACCCATACGTTGGAAAAGTAATATGGGTTGCTAGGATCACCTCTACTTGAATCTACTTCATGGGTGGCCTTTTTCTCTGTTGGGATTTGGGATAATAAATCAATACCTGATGATCTTTCTGAAACCACTCAACATGGATCAAATAAAAAAGTGGTTGTAATGACCTTGCAACTGCAACTAAAACCATTGTTGAGCCTTGGTAACTAAGGGAGCAACATTGGCCATTGTCCGTAGCTGCAGCCCCAAGAATCTCTGAGTAGAAAGAAGTCACTTCTGACTTCTTGTGAGATTTGAGATTCTACTAATTGTGACCAAGAAGATTCCACAGCTGAAAACTTTGACAAGAGGTTATACTAGTATTTGTGACACCTAAAAGGCTCTGATGTTCTTAGAGTAGCAAATTCTGGTACAGAGATGTCTTTCCGATATTCCAAAGACGGTTTTAATGCATTTACAAAAAATAAATAAATAAATAAATAAAAAGTATTTCTACCATTCCTTCACTTTCCTACCAACTTTCTATTTAGAGTAGCTTTTAAGTATTAAAGATTTACTTCTGGGACACACACTGTTGTAAATAGTATATAATTTCATTTAATTTTCAGAACACTATTATGAAATAGGAAATGTTACATTCTTTCTACATTTAAGGAATCTGGCTAAGGGAGTTTCAGTTATTTACACCAAAAGCAAGGACAGAGCTAGGATTCGAATCCTGGTCTGAATGACTTCAAAGTCTATGCTGTTAATAGTATGTTACTCCACACTCCACATAGCAAGAAAGAGATATGGTCACCCTGATCTCCAATGCCATCAGGTTCCCTCCTCCACCCCTGAGTGTAGTTTGAAGTGTTAGTCTCAAGTTCAAAACTCATATGTCTGGACCTTTCTTCAAATGGTTCTAATTCCATGGGTCTGGAAGTCAGGCAGACACACATTTCCTAAGCTGCCCAGTTGTTTCTGATGAACACTTTCCATTAAGAACCACGGATCATATAACTTATTGATCCTACAACATGGGAGTCCATGTACACATTCTCAGACGTCCTTGGAGGTATATGAGAAATTTTAAGGTTGTATTCTGATTTTAATAAATTGTGCTTTAAAATTTTCCTCTACAAGGCTGGCCAAGTGGCTCAGTTGGTGAAGAACTCGCTCAAGAGTGTGAGCTCTGAGCAACAGGGTCGCCGGTTCCATTCACAGCCCAAGCTGAGCTGCCACTGAGCCAAAGGTAGCAGGATGGCTCAGCTAAAAAAAAAAAAAAAAAAAAAAAAAAAAAATTCCTCTCATAGTTAATTGTAGATGTGGGTAACTAAGACCTGCCAGCTAGCTTTATTCCTTTCTATTTGTTTCAGCTTTGCATCTGCAGTCATTCACTCAACAAATATGCATAAGCTCCTAGTATGTGTAGTTAATACACCCTCGTAAGAAAAATTCCCTCATTTACAAAATGGTGTTAAAAATAGTGACAATGTGACAGGGTTGCTGTGGAATTTAATGATATATATATATATATATATATATATATATATATATATATATATATGTATGTATATATATAGTGCTTAACAAAGTGTCTAGCATATAGTAAATACTCAGTGAATGTTAGATATGGTTGTTGTTATTGTTACCTTCTATTTTTTCAATTAAAACATTTTAATTTCATATAGTACTAAATGCTATGCACAAGAATAAAGCAGGGTAAGTGACAGAGAGTGGCAGGTGGTGGGGGTAATAGGAAGGCACTAATTGGTGGTTTGGGAGATGTTCTTTGTTTAAGGGATATTTAATCAAAGGCCTGAAGGAAATGATGGAGTAAGCCACATGACCTTGTAGAGAAGAACATTCTAGGTCAAGGAAAGGGCCAGTGCAAACATTCTTAGGCACTAACAAACTAAGGTGTTCGTATTCATGCACTCTTTTAGCAACAGGTGATCATGTAAGAGACAGAATATAACTTTTAATTTAATGTTTCTCAAAAGGTTAAAGATCTTGTTATGTGATGAATTATGCCCCCCACCGCTGATTCATATGTTGAGGTCCTAACTCCCAACACCTTAGAATGTGACTGCTACTTGGAGATGAGGTCAGTACAGAGGTAACCAAGTTAAAATGAGGTCATGAGGATGGGACCTAATCCAATTTGACTGGAAATTTGGAGACAGATACATACAGGGGGAAGACAACATAAAGACACACGGAGAAGACAGCCATCTATAAGCCAAAGAGAGAGAGGTCTGAAAAGATTCTTCTCTCATGGACCTCAGAAGAAACCAATCCTAACAACACTTTGATCTCAGCCTTTCAGCCTCCAGAACAGTGAGAAAATAGATTTCTGTTGTGTAAGCCACCCAGTCTATGGTATGCTGTTATGGCAGCCCTGTGAGGTAACACAGACCTCATTCTCAAGAATAAGAAGGAATTATTTCCCCTTCAGATGAATCTATTTATTATTCAAACTTAAAAATTTATTCTTAAAGATTTTGATCTATTCAAAAGGATAAGTGCTAATTCAGATTAGATCTCCCAGGACTTCTGCCAAGTGGGTTGGTCACATAGAAAGAAGTCCAGAAGAAGCAAACCAATTCTCTAGGAGGTATCTGGACTAGTTGAACCTCCTTTGACATCTTTGAAATCATCCTGACCATCACAGGATTGTTAAAGTTTCTCATGACAGGATTTAATGGCAGAAATTAAGATTCTAGGGGAAGAGTATAGAGTAATCCTCTGGCGTGCTACTAAGCACTTTAATTTCCCTTACCATCACAAGGTCCCAAGTCTTCTGGCTGGAGGCCAACATGCAAAAAGCAGACCATGTCTGAGCCTAACCCCCAGGCTGTGTGTTCAGAAGGATCTGCTCAGGAATGGGCATCCGAGAATAAGAGGTGCCAGCATTGTAGCAAATAGGAACTTGGTGACTAGACTGGCATTACACCCCTTGGAAGTGCCTGGCCAGCAAGACAGAGCTGGGGCTGAGAAAACTGAGCCACACCTTCATCGGGGCTGAAGGGGCGAAAGCAGCAAGAGGAACATGAGTGAGTGCTGACAATGGGCAGGTGAGCAGAGGGAAGTGAGGACTGAGCCTCCATTACAGAGGGTCTGCGTGGGTCTCTCTTTAAAGGCTGCGAAAGTGCACTCTATCAAGTGGAGGATGGGTGCTTTACAGGGCAGAACTACCTCTGCAAATAGACATATTGGAGGACAAAGACTTGATTGCAGTTTAATAGAAGTAGTGCCCAAGCAACTAGGAAGAAGAAAACATTTTCACCAAGAATAAGATGCTCCCGCAGGCAATGTTGCCATGGCATTTCAAAGTGCTGGTTGCACCAGGATCTTGGCTGCAAGTTGAAATGGAGCCACAATCAGGTGGCATTCAAACTCTGGCGTACTATGATTAAGTAATTATTTGAACCAATGGTTTTATTATCTTTCTCTGCACAAAAGCCAGCACCTCTCTTTAATTCCTGCCAGATTCATTATATTTAGCTCCTGCTTGAGATTTCCCAATAGAAAGCCTAAATAACCAAAGTTTCCTTTACCTGTTTATAAATAATTATAAAGCTAAAGTATTGGGAGTATATCACTATTAAAATATAGTCAAACCGCCTTAGAGTGAATCAGTCACACATAAATAAATATTATAATTTCAGATCCAGGTATATGTTATGAAGAAAATACAATTAATTAAAAGGATGGAAAATGACTCAGGGATTATCTACTTACTTCTCTGAGCAAGGACATTTGAGCAGAGTCCAGGAATAGAGAAGGAGGCAGCCATGATAAGATCCGAAAGAAAGATCATAAAGAAAATCATTACAACCAGAAGCAATGGAAAATACAAATAAATACAGAGAAATGAACTTAACATGATTGAGTGACAATAACAAGAGCAGTATAACTAAAATTTAATGTGTGAGGGGGCAAAAGGGGGAGATGGGAGTGGATAGTCAGGCAGGGATCAGATTATGTAAGACTCTGTGAGGTGAAGTAAGAAACTTGCATTTTACTTCAGTTGCAGTCAGAGACTCCTACAGACCTTTAGCAGAAGGGTAATAATATTTGACTTATCTGCTCAAAAGAATACACTCATTGCTCTGAGGAGACTGCAAAGGAAACAAGACCATGAAGGAGGAATTACCAAACCAAACAATGAGCACGGTTTAAATTACAGTTTGGTTAGTGGTGATGGTGAAAAGAAATTATTGATTGACTGACTGAGGGGTATGAGGAAAAGATGAATCATGGAAGAGTCAAAGAGGAATCCTAGGTCATGGACCTGAGGACACTGCTGCCATTTACAGAGATGGGAAATCTTAGGGAAGAATAGATGTGATGGGAAGGGCCAATAATAGCTCTGTTTTGCTCATGTTAAGTTTGAGATATCAATTAGGCTTACATGTGGAGTTATCAAGTAGTCAGTTGAATATATAAATTTTGTGCTCAGATTAGTGTTTTGGGATATACCTATGGATTGGGGTTACACTACTATAAATATGGTACACTTCAGATGCATTGACATGAATGAGATTAATAAGGTATGAATTAGATAGCTAAGAGAAGATGCTGTGAGTCACTCCTATATTTTGAGACCTGGTGAAAGGGTGAAGCCAGCAAGGGAGATCCAGAAGAAATGTCCAATATAATAGGAAGAAAACCAAAGAAAACAGCATAGTCAATCATTATGAATGCTGCTAGGGTTTCAGACTGAACAAGGAGAAATGACCGTTGCCTTGAATTAATGGAAAAGAAAGGAAGTAGGGACCCTGAGTGAAGAAGCAGACTGACAAAGTTGTTCTTTGATCAGAGAATAGAGAAATGGGCTGAAAGAGAGCCTGAGGCCAAGAGAGACATATTTTCAAGAAAACAATATTAATGAATCGATGATAAGCCCCATAAGAATAATTCAATGGAGAGGAGTTAATTGATTGTGTTAATTAGGCTCGGCTAAGTTGTTCTGCAGGAAGAAATGAAAAACAAAATCTCTTCTGAGCACAGTAAAATTTTATTGCTCACTCTCAACCATAGTCACTGGTAGAAGAGGCACTGGGGTATGGGTGTATTTCCCTGTTCTGGTTTTTGCAGTCATTTAAAGAGGCTCCTTCTATCACAACACAAAGCCTCTACATTCCTTTGAGAGAGAGAACATAGAGGCTTAGGCCAGGAGTTTGGTCAAGGTATAGAAGTAATGCACGCCACTTCCACCCACATTCTACCAGCCAGAATTCAGTCACATGGCTCCATGAATACCATGAGCACTATGGTCTTCCAATGGTAGTCGGCAGGAAAATGAGTCAGGGTTGATAAACACCTATCATTGTCACTGCAAATGTTCCTACTTCCGGTTCCCTAATATACACTTCATTTTTTCTCCCCTAAGCAGAACATGCTCACACTTGCCCCAAGGAGGCAACCCAGAAATCTATTCTGCACTGAAACCAGCTCAAAGTCCAGGGTTTCTGGGTGACCTGTCTATGTACATCTGGACATAGCTCTTCATCATATAACAACCTGTAAACTACCAAGACACGTTATCTTGCTCCACTCCCACATACAATGTGCAATGGTAGGACAGGGCCAGATTAACCAGGTAGACACTTTCAGTCAGAAAAAGGAAAATTGGAAAATGATCAGTACCCAGTGGTCTGTAGCAATTCTGAAATGCCACTAAGCCGGCTTCATGAAGGTCTACTACCGCAAAAGAGGGGAAATCTCCTTGTATAGACATCAGTTCTACTCTCTGAAGGAGAAACTCATTTGCCCTTCGTTCTTCATTATTTTAGATCTCACCTGGGGACATTCTTTCTGGTTTATTGTCCATCTTGGCCACATCAAATGTGGGCGTTGGAGAGAGTGCTCTCCTTGAGAGCTGCACAGCTCACCTGGCCCACTTCCTGCATGATCTGCTTTAAGACTCCCTGAAGAGTTAGGCTTTTTTTAGGCAAGGCTCAAGAAATTGTTGGCAGCGAACTCTCTCAAATAATTCCTGTGCTCCTGATTTATTTGCTTCTAGTTAGATCCTTATACTGTTAACTCCATTCCACGTTCATCTGTAGATTTGGATCACAGATCTCTATTTCTTTACACCCTCACTCCCATTCCATCCTCTTTCAATACAGAGGCCACTGCCTTGAGTCTATGAGGCTTGAGTGGACAGACCTCACAGCTGATCTCCGTCTCAAAGCTGAGTTACTCCATTCAACTAAAAAGTCTCACTGGGTCTTCATCTCTCAAAAGCTTTTCAGGTCACATCTCTTCCTTGGAGTCGAGAAGTAGCTGACTTTTCCAATTCTGTAGGACCCTGACTTTCTGGACTTTATTCCCTTTTATTTTTGCATGTAAGCTGTCCAGTTCTCTCCTGAGCGCCTCTCTTTTGTACCATATTTCATTGATTACAAGAGGCACATTCATTTCTCTTTTTAACATCTTTGAGATTAGACTGCATTTCATAATCGATGCAATAAAATGGCGTTACTCAAAGTTTAATTGACTTTGTTGATCCTTTTTGAGTGGTACATACAATAAAGGTGTATCTTGCAATTTATGACATATCACAGTCTATGAACTACAGAAATAACTTGCAAAATGTAGTTCATAACAACCAATGTGAACTTATTAACATCACTGTTGGACCCCTTACTCTAGAACTGTCAGCTCTACACACAGCCTTCCAAGTGATCACAGGTGTCAGTTTTACCAAAGTTTTGGCATCACATACATGAATCTCCAGCCATCTAGATTTCTATTTTTGTTTTCTCTCCACTTGCCACCCACTGCTAAGCAAATATCTGGGTACCACACCCTAGTCAGGCACAGTGGTTTTCTCTCCTGTCTCTGAGAATAAGATATACATGTGCTTATATGGTTCACTTTGGCCTTTTGCCCCTCCCCTCCCATGAGGATAGCTTGTCTCAAGTAAAGTTTAATCCTTCAGTGTAGGTCCCGTCCCAAGATAAGACACGTGGAGCAGAGCTGAACAGATGGGGAAAACCATAAAACCCAGAAGATACTAAGCCTGGATGGTTTTAGAGATAATTTCTATTAAGCCTTCAAAGAACAAATAATTCTTGTCTCATGCAAATTATTCACAGGTAAAAGAAATGTATACATACATATATATATGAAAGCTACAAACTCATTCTATGAGGCTAATGTAACATTGATATCAAAATGAAAAAAAATATTTTGGCCAATCTTACTGAAAAATATATGTATGTGTTTTAAACACATTCTAGTAAAATAAATTTAGCAGTCTATTAGAAAATAGAGCAAAACTAAAATGGATTAATTTCAGGAAACAAAGGCAATTCTACATTATAAAATCTGTTACTATAATTATCAGAATAACATGTTAAAGGAAAAAAACATAATTATTACAAGTGAAAAAAAATCGTTTGACAAAAATAATTTCATGATGAAAAAACCTCTAAGCTAACTCAAAGAACTCTATTTCTTGATAAAGTGATACATTTTAAAAACCACATTAAATATACTTCTTAATGACCCAAACTATAGAAAAATTCCTTAGAACAAAAGTACAAGGCAAGAAAACAATTAAAGGGGCCAGCCGAGTGGCGTGTTGGTTAAGAGCTGGCTTGGTACGCCAGCTCTGAGCAGCAGGGCTCCAGTTTGATCCCACATGGTGGCCAGTGACACTGCCCTCTACAGCTAAGATGGTGAACAACAGCTTGACCTGGAGCTGGGCTGCCGTGAGTCGCCAGCGACGGTGTAGGCTGCAGTGGGGCTGCAGTGGGCTGCCATAAGGTACCGTGTGTGGCTGGCAGCCAGAGTGAGCTCCTGGCAGCCTGTGTGAGACGCCAAGAGCCACCGTGAGCAGCCGTCCAGAGGCCGGTGACCGATCCGCCTCACCCGGGAAGAGTGCAATGATAATACCAACATGGGCCAGTGAAGTCAATGGAAGAGAATAAAAACCACAGAAACAAACTCTTGTCTCTCTGGCAACCAGATAATGCATTAGTTTTGTGCTTCTGCCATAACAAATTGCCACACACACAAAAAAAAGTATTCATCTTACACCTCAATAGATTAGAAGTCCCACATGGTCCCACATAAATGTATCAGCAAGACTGTGTTTGCTCCTGGTATCTCTAAGGGTGAATTAGTTTCTTTACATTTTCTCACTTCTAAAAGTCACCCACGTTCCTTGACTTGTGGACCCCTATCTCCATCTTTAACGGAGCCAGGTTTCATCATTCCTCTGTCGCCATATGTCCCTCTGACTCTGCTTTTGGCTCCCTCTTCCACTTTTAAGGACCCTGGGGTTACATTGCTTCCACCTAAATAATCCAGGATAAACCCTGCATGTTAAAGTCAGCTGATTAGCAACTTTAATTCTATCTGCAACATGAATTCCCCTTTGCCATGTAACTTCACATATTCACACGTTTGGGGGATTAGAACGTGGACATCTTTGGACGGTATTCCTCTGCCTACCACAGACAACGCATAAAATAGTGGACACCAGATGCACCCCGGTTTTGTCAAGTCTTATACAATTTAGAGCAGGGGTTCTCTTTAAGAAAAACAACACAGAAATATATTTGAAAAGTTTACATATATATATATATATATATATATATATATATATATATATATATATATATATATATTATGTGACCACATTGCTAAAACTCTTACTAGGACCATAGAAAGGTCTTGTGCAAGTTGAGGATACCTGAAGGTTGTTTCATTAGCTTTGTAGTAATTCTACCCTGAATAGCTGAAATCATTTGTTAGCTATATGGACAAAGAAAAATAAATTCTTATATCATCTCTGAAAAAAAAATCCCAGTAGATTAAAGACATAGATACAAAAACAAAGCTACAAAACATTTAGATGAAAATACAGAAAAATATTTTGAAAACCTTGGGAAAGAGAGGGGTTTTTTGTGTTTGCTTTTTCTGTTGCTGTTGTTAGGTTTTTTTGGTGTATATAATACATATCCTAAAGAACAAAGCTGAAATGTTAACTACATTAACATTTACATATTTTATTAAAACTTTAAACTCTGGTCTTTCCCTTTGACTTCCACTCAGATGTGTGTACATTCAGCTCATGCCCTCCTAGTCTGTCTGACCGCTCTGTCCATACCACAGGCGTGGGAGGGCAATGTCAGATGCTGTCCTCCTGGAAGTAATAACTTTCGGACCGGTTAGACGATAAAGACAGACAGTCCCCTGCATAAGAGATGGACAGCATGCACTTCCTGTGCAGCACTGTTCGACACCCTCCCTAATGACAGGAAATCAAAATCTCACTGCATAATCATTGAATTCTCAGGACCGCTGGACATTGTAGCATATTAATCATGAAAGAATTGCTTTGACTAGTCTTGTAATAATTTTCCTAACTATATTTCCTTCGGGATGAAAAAGGCTTAGCTGCATGTTGGAATGCAGGGATATTTGGAAGCAGGAGGAAAAATTGGTGTGAGAGAAAAGTGGCCCGTTGTCATCCACCTTTTCCATCAGGCTGCTCTGACACTAATTTAAGAGTTTTCAATACTCACTTTATGTGCAAAGTTTAAGCTTCCATTTATAAACAGACACAAATTTAAAACATAAAAGATGGTATTCAAAGATTTATGCATGTAAGATCCCGCAAGAATTCCTGGTGCCAGATTTCAATTTAGCCCATGCCTGTGCAGGCTTCTGGGTCTTTGTGTTTAACCAAGTCCTATTTCCTTATCGCTGGTTCTTCCTGTGCTACACGTAGAAGAGATTAACTGACACAGTCGCAACTGCCTTTTCATCCCTGCCTGTGCTATTCTCAAATGCTGAGATTGTGCAGAGAAAAGCACTGAGGACTGGTCCTCAATGTCCCTTTGACAGTTAGTCCTTCTGAGTGCTAAAGAGAACCCAGGAGCTCGAAGGCTGTCACAGGCAGTCTCTTTAAAAGAAATCACATGTCAAGGGCCTCAAATATCTCTTGCTTTCAGCCAATTCCTTTGGCAGCTGGCACAAGTGCTACTGTCACTTGAATTTCTCTGACAGAAGCGAGGAAAGGGCCGACGAGGTTTTCTTGAATCCGAGTCCTTGCACAAACGCTGCCATTTCTCCATGCGTCCTCCACTGGATCTGATAGCTGTTCAAGTTACAACCGTCAGTCCCAGTTTTTGTTAGGGTATCCTTGTTATTCCTTTCATTATCATGACATGGGGAAGACGTAGGAGCTAAGAAGAGGACATGTGTCTGCTATATGCTGCCACTTTTTTCTTTTCTCGGAGACTCGTCTCCTTCTTGGTTCTGGAAACCAGAGCTAAACCCAGCAGGAAATGGGCCTGGGCCTCTTCAGCAGCAGTTCCTGTCATTCTCTTTTCATGCCAATCACTCCACGCTGACAACGACTATCTCACTTCTCCCCGTTTGCCCTTCCATAGGGTGTTTAAATCCCAAATCACCACTTCATTCATCCAACAAGAACACGTTAAGGACCAGCCGGGCTCTGCACGAGCTTCTGGGAATGGGAAGGTGGATGGAATATGGTTCCCGGCCCAGGGGGAGCCTCGGGCTCATGAACTGGACAGTGCAGAACCAGGAGGGAGTCCGTGCATGGGAGCACAGAGCGGGAGCCTGAGGCCCACCTGGAGAAACCAGCAAGGGCTTCCTAGAGGAAGTGACGCCTCAGCTGGGTCTTAAAGGAACAAGAGACACCCGGTTAAGAGAAGAGTGACAGGGCTAGAAAAGGCAGAGGGGATGATAGGCACTAATGGGTTTCTCAGTCTCGGCACTACTGGCATTTGGTGCCGGACCATTCTTTTCTTCGGTGGAGGAGGGCTGCCCTGTGCTGTGCAGGATGTGAGGCAGCATCCCCGGATTCTATTCACTAGATGATGGGAGCATTCCCTCCCTCAGTTGCAACGATCATAAATGTCTCAAGACACTGACATATTTTACCTCCAGGGGACAAAATTGGCCCCAGCCGAGAACCACTACACCAAGCGTGGAAGAAAGCACAAGAAGCAGGTTGGCATAGCTAGAGTTTAAATCATAAGACAGAGAATGGCTGGTGTTAGAGATGAAGAAGTAAGCAAAAGCCACATCTTCGAAGGTCTTTCATGTCTTTAAGCTCAAGGGAAGAGTGTTTCTGCTTTTGAAAAATAAGAATAGCCATACTTTCCCCAGAGGAATGGGGTGAAGCCTACTGCAGATCACATGTGTAAACAGTACTGTGCTTGTCACCCATAAAAACAGGTCCATTCCCTCTCTCTCCTGCTCAGTTCCATTGTCCAGAATGGGAGTTAGGGTGATGAATTGAAGGGCAGGTAGAGGCCAGTGTGAGCAGTCAGCGGGGCCTCCGAGGCAGGAATAATTAAGCGCCAGGCAGAGCTGGCTGGAGAGCTAGACTAGACGTGCTTCCTCCTGGCCCACGGAAGTGTTAAGCCTGCCATCCCCACAACTTCGACCTTATGCACTTCTGAGCTTATCTTTCCAGAACACCTGGCTCACATGTGTTAGTTGGACACACTTCCTTGTCTAATATTTATCTCAACTCAGCAAACAGCTACCGTGGTCCTAATATAGACATGCCGGGTCATGGAAAAGAAGGGAACAGAAACAATAATAAATAAAAATCCTGGACTTCAGGACCTTCGTATCGAGAGTGGGGACGCTGGCACCTCCTGCCCCCTCTGTCAGCAAAACATCCCTCTCCCTAAGCCAGCAAGCTCAGGTCCCAGCTCTGGCATCAGCTCCTCTCAGAAGCTTTTCCCGATGGCTTTCTTGTCCCCACCAGGGCTCAAGCGTCCCTTCTCTTGGTGACTCACAGCCCTCGATACCTGGCCTTCTCTGAGCCCTTAGCATGTTGTATTGGAACAGGTTTGTCAGTTGATTTGTCCACTAGTCAATGACTTAAGAAACTTGAAGGCAAGCATCCTGTATTTCTCAAATGCTGAATGAATAATACGGCCAAAACGCAGAGCTCCAGTGAAGCGTTTCCACTGTTGTTGAATGCAAGCAAGCAGCGATTTTAAAAACAGGGCATCCTGGCCTTCTGCACACACCATTACTTGCATGTAAACTACACCCTCACTAGCACACAGCTTGCTTTCAGTTCTTTGTTTTAGATTTTTTAACCACCGATATCAGTTTTCTAGGGCTGCCCTAACATATCATAAAATTAAAATAATGTTGGTGACTTAACATCCACAGCAATTTATTCTCTCCCAGTTCTTTTTTTT
>NW_017731418.1:15026-56448 GCF_001890085.2 Hipposideros armiger
ATATGTTAATTTGTTCTTTTATTTCCCTTGCCCAAGGGAATCTCTCCCAGTTCTTGAGGTCAGAAGTCCAAAATCAGAATCCCAAGGCCAAAATCAAGGTGTTGGCAGGGCCATGATCCCTCCAGAGGCTCGAGGGGACCTGTTGGATCCTTGTCTTTTCCGGCTTCTATGCTGAGGACATTTCTGGGCTTAGGGATTGGGTGACTCCAATTTCTGCCCCCATCGTCACATTCTTCCTCTTTTTCTTTGTGGTTCGCTCCTCTGTGTGTCTCTTATAAGGACACGTGTCATTAGATTTAGGGCCTGGATAAACTAGGATGATCACGTTATCTCAAGATCCTTAATTACATCATAAAGACTCTTTTTCCAAGTGAGCTACATTCACATATTCTGGGAATTCGTCACACGCACATCACACATCGCTTTGGAGATCACAGCTCAAGCCACTCTCCCATCTTTCATTCATGATGCATCATTTAGAAACCCAGATGGCTGTGGCCATATTCTGCATTCTTTCAGCCTATTGAAACCCAGCTTCATACAGTTAGAATTAATTAGAGAATGTGGCTTTTTTCAAGCCCATCTAGTTATAGTACATAACATGTGCTTTTTTTTTTTATAAGTATTTTTATTTTCTCCAGCATGTTGTAACAGGAAGACCACTGTGCTGAGAGTTAAGCTGATGAAGGTGGAGTCCTGGTTCAGCAGTTTCCCTATTTGAACACTGAGGGCTTTGCCCAAATTCATGGGTTTCTTTTTTTTTTTTTGAATTTTTATAAGAGTTTATTTGAGCCAAACAGATGACATGCCCAGAAGCAAGTTCTCAAATGTTCCCCAGGTGTTTCTTTATCTCATCACTGATATCTTCTCTCATTTAGTCTTCATAAGAAGACTTCAAGGTGGACTCTAAGGCAATACTGATCCTTAGAAATCAGGAAACTGTGGTTTAATATGATTAAGCAATTTCCCCATGATCACAAAGCAGGCCAGCGTGAGGCAAGGTCTGGTATTTGAAGCCAATCTTAGCTAGTACTCTCTTTTCCAGTAAACCTTGCTACCCATCTTGTCAGCCATACTGGGGACGGAAAGCTTTTTATTCTGTTCTGAGCTACACTAATGCAGGATTTCACCAGAGATAGAAACTCAAAACACCTTTCTCTTGCCCTTCCCCTCACCCCCATTTCTTTCTCCACGAAAGATTCCAAGAATGATTAAAAATCAGTTTCTGTCTCTTTGACACTGAGTGTTGACAGGGCCTGGATAGGGGCCTGTGTCAGCATTCTTCAGGGCCTTCGCTGATATTTGACAACTGCCTGCAGCTAAACAAAACCACTGTCAAGAAGGCTAGGTCTGGTATACAAGTTTCTGCAAAGGAAAAAAATCTCTTCTCCTGGATGGTCAACCCAAACTCAGCACGGCACTTACCCTGCTATGACTACCTTCTTGTCATTGCCGGCTTTTATCCCGATTTCATGGTTGAGCAGGCAAATAGCCAACCCTAGTTGAAAGCCAAAGCTGCAGTGAGACAAGAAAGAGAATAGTGATAAAAACTATAAACTAAAGCTCAAGAGTGCGAGCTCTGAGCAACAGGGTTGCCGGTTTGATTCCCGGTCTGAGCTGAGCTGCCAACAGGTGGCAGGATGACTCAGCTAAAAAAAAAAAATTTTTTTTAAAACAAAAAACTATAAACTAAAAAGAAAGCTGCCTTCATCAGGTAAACAGGTATTCCCTCCATGGTACCCGTACTTTGAAATATCTGGTCCTCCATATTGCATTTGCCAAGTAATAAATCATCTTGTCCTTTTTATTAATTGTAGATCCAGGTAAATACCAGAGACACGGGTTAGTAGGAGTACATCAGTATCTTCACTCTGAATTAACGTACTTGTAACCAAAAAGCTGCAACTCCAAGCACCAAGGTCTTATATTGTCCTAGGCCATAACATCTGAGAAAGTCAGGTTGTTTTAAGGGTGGGAGGGGGTTGGCTAGATGAGGAAGTGGTAATGAAAGGAAACCCTGAGCTCCCTCTAGAGGCGGGAACGCCGACCCCTCACTCCTGGGCTCATAAATGAAAAATCACCACATTAGGCAGATCGGATGTCATCCTGGAGAAGGGCAGGTACTGATGGCTCTGCTGACTACAGGGTTTGTGAACTCTTAAGAGGAAGCGTGTGACCACCCTAAAGCAAAGTTAGTGCATCAACTGAGAAATGAAAGGTGACACCTTTAATTTTCCTAAGAGTCTGATGAGGCCAAAGTTATGGGACAAATATACACATAGAACTTTTATCTGGGACTTCACTCGTAACCACAGGTTCACCCTTAGTCTCCTTGAACAGGCATGAAAGACCGCTTAGTCTTCTGGTCGCAATGATCATTGTGACACCTAAACACACATGGCACATGGTGTATTCCCTGACCTCCTTCAAGCCTTTGCTCAACCTTTTCAATGACACTTGTATTGATCATTCTATTTTAAATGACCCCCCTCTCACCAAGGTACGCCTGATGTTCCTTACTCTACTTTCCTTTTTCTTTGATTTATAGTAATAGTAAGTTTTTAATAAACCCTACAGTATATGTATATCCTCTATAGCTTTCTATTTTCTATCTCTCCCGCTAGAATATAAGATCCATGAAGTCATGGATCTTTGTCAGTTTCGTTCATGATGGAATCCAAACAACCAAAACAGTGTCTGTCACATTGTGAGCGCTCAATAAATATTTAATGAATAAATGAATGCAAACATCAGTACAAAAATGCCAAATATAGAAGATCTTGACATAGGAAAATGGTGAATGGTAGAATTACATTCAGAGGATGACCTTCTGTTTGTTTAGGGTAAAACCTCTTTTATTTACTTGTGTCTTGTCACAGAAATGACTGTCAGTAACTCTGGGGAACCAGATATCCAGGACAGAGAAAAATCAGGAAAATGCTCCCCAGCAAGGCCAGCCTATATATTTGTGAACACTGCTTGTTTAGAGCCCCAAACCCTGAACAAATAAAACCAAACACAAACAACATCCACCCATACTCAGAGTGATTTCCTAGTACCTTCCTAAATTATAGACAATGAGTTTTTTAATCTGTTTCACCAAGGTCCCAGATTGTAAATCTAATTGCGTATTGATGATCATTTTCTATCACTTTGGTCTCTGGCTCCTGCCTTGGGGAACCAGGTTGAGATCAACTCCATGGCTCTCCTAACTTACACTAAGAACTAGAATATGCAGCCAAAATAGTACATCCAGAACTGAGTCGCGAGCTGTTGGGCTTTACCATAGCCTAACCAACCCGCCTGATTCTCCTTAACCAGAAGACTTGAACATTCTCAAGCATAAAACTTGAATGTTCAATCCAACACTTATTTTCTCTGATGTTGTACAAAATCTTTGCTCATTCATTCAATGTTCATTGAGCATTGTTTTATGTGTTTATGTACTGACATTAATGCCAATGTAAAAAAAAAGTTTAATATACAAAAATGAAATACGCTGTGTAAATTATCCCCAAGACTTTGCAATATATTCAACGACATGTAATACATTTTCTAGCATAGTCAATCGAAACCAGCTGACTGTACATCTTGCCACCGGTGAATCACAGTAATAAACCATCAAAGCAAAAGGCAGATATACTAATTCAGATCAATGGAGCTTAATGTTGCTGCAAACTTATTAAATGTCATGCCACCGCTGCCTTTTCTCATGAAGGAAGAATTGCCTAAGGAATATTAATAAATTCCCAAAATGAAAATTCTTATAGAAGACCATACCTAACTGAGACATACATCATTCCTTTTACAATTCAGATGTTCAAACACATAAATGGCACAATAAATTTCAAGGAAGCTATTCAACATGCAGTGGCTTCAGCTCCTGCTCCCAGCGCTCTCTGTTAGCAACAGTGTCATCAACGCGAGTCTAGAGAACTGAGCTCTATTTTGATCTTTGGGAAAATCCAATTTTAGAACCACCGAAAAGATGAAATACTGTTTCCTTTTACCATTACCAAATACATATATAAGTCTTTTGATTTGATATGATGAAATTACAATCCCTTGTTTTGTTATTACTCTTGCTGTTCTCAAATTGGATTTTTCCAAAGGACTCATTCTTTGTGAAATGCCATGCGACGCTGCTTGGTGCACAGAGAGCCTTACGAGAGCTGCTCCTTTCAGCACGCTGATGACATACGCTTGCGTGGACAAGACTGCAGGAAGAATAAGTCTGAAGGCTTGGAGGTAGAGGTATTTAATTATAGTTTTTGTTCACGGTCTGAATTTCTTGGGCAACATCCAAGGTTTCTGCCTCAGTGTGAGCTTCTATAAAACAGGTAAAGCATGACTCTTCAGCTGTCTTCTCACAGGAAAATTATTACCTACATCAATTGCTATTCAGGAGCTCTGGCTTGGGCAAGACCAGTTAGGTAGCAATAACAGTGTATAAAATACAGTTTGAGGCCTGGTGGCGAAATTCGCCAAATTGAACCATTATGATGATTAAATATAGACAAAAAGCAATAGAATTAAGACAAGAGTAATAATGGGCACACTGCAGATGTGAGGCATTCCACAGGTCACTGTCCATACGTCATTGTACATCCTTACCGCCGTCTTGGAAAGTAAGTATTCTTAGTCCCGCCATTTTAAACACGTGAGCCAACTGAGATTTATAGAGATCAAGTAGTCGGGCCAAGTTCCCACTTATAACAAGTAGCAGAGCCTGAGATTAACTCCAGCTTTACCTCTAGATCTCATAAACAAGCATAGCTGTGTAATAGTCATGAGGTTTTGAATTTAGGATAAAGAGGTGGGCTTCCATGCACCTTACAGGTATCTGAATATCTCTAGTGATTAGGGATGCATGTATCTGTCGGTCTGTCTGTCTGTGTCTTTGTAAAACACCAACTTGCATACTCCTATTCCTTTCTTCTCCTTTGTTAGTTGTTCCCAAAATCACAGCACATCTTCAGCCATCTTTGGGCCCTTCCACAAAACATGGGGGCTAGTCTACTGTTCTCCACGCATTGCTCCTGACAGCTCTTTTCTCTCTCTTTTTATTTAATTCAGGTATTATTTAAATATAATATTACATTCCTTTTCAGGTATACAATATAATGATGCACTATTTCTATATATTGCAAAATGACTGCTACAGTAAGTCTAGTTAACATAAGCTGGTGACAACTCTTGTGTGTTCAACAGGTATTATCACTGTCCTTCTGTGTCACTGATCTCCCTGGTGACAGTGACTTTTATATGTTTAACAGCAATTATCACTCCCCTTTTATGTCACAATTCCAGAGACTCTGGTAGCAATAAACCCCCAAAAGCAATGGAAGTAACCATTTTTGAAGCCCTAGTGTCCATATTGATTTTTGAAACTTCGAGTAAGAATGCAACATTGAAGAATGAGCAATCTAGCAGGTAGGCCACTTGCCATTCCTCCCAGCACACTGCCCTCTCTGCTAGCTGTAGGCCTCTGTCCCTGCTGGTTTCTTTACCTGAAATGTCTTTTCCCCCTTCTGTATCTGGTGAAATTGTATTGATTGTGTTCATCCTTCATGGCCAAGGTTGAATATCATCACAGCTTTCAGGAAGCATTCTCCAAGCATCCCAGACAGAATTAATCTCTTTTCTGTGTTTCTATTAATATTTTGTAACTTGCTATGAACACATGGCATCTATTTGAGTAGAATGAGTTGAGTTCATCTCCCCTATTGTACCTCATACCTGTATTCCTGCACCTAATACAGGGCTTGGCACATTACAACTACTCAATAAGCATTTGTTGGGTTGCATTGACAAATGACTTCAGACTTGCAAATTTTTAGAGATTGGAAGGAAGATGTGTCAATGATCATAGTGGATACACTGGAAAGGATACCTTGGGAAGTAAATACTGAATTAGATTTGTTTCAACTTCTCTATAAGGATTTTCAGAAGATAAAGTTCTGAAGAGATTGAAGAAAGAGAAGCAGAGACAACTTGGGCTGCAGTGGGCAGGAGCAAAGGTAAAAGCATGAGGCACAGATATGGAAATGAAACATGTGCAGTGCAAGTTTGCTTTGGACCAAAGTTCTTAAATGATACATGCATTTGTAGAATGCTGATAAGTTTATACACTGTTTGGTTAAAAAAATCACCCAAGGGGAGGTGATGGGTTAGCACAGTTGGTTAGAGTGCAGTGCTCATAACACCAAGGTTGCCAGTTCAATCCCCACATAGGCCACTGAGCTGTGTCCTCCACAACTAGATTGAAGACAACTACTCAACTTGGAGCTGATGGGTCCTGTAAAAACACACTATTCCCCAATAAAACCAAAAAAGAAATTTTTTTAATCATCAAAGGTACAAACTTCAGTTATAAAATAAATAAGTCATGGGGATGTAATATACAGCATGGTGACTATTGTTAATAATACTGTTTTGCTAATAGACTAAATCTTCAAATTTCTCATTACAAGAAAAAAAAATCATAAGTATATGTGGCGATGGATGTTAACTAGACTTATTGTGATGATGATTTCCCAATATAAACAAATATCAGATCATTGTACTGTGCACCTGAAACTAATATAATGTTATATGTCAGTTATATCGCAATAAAAACTTTTTTTAAAAAAATCATGTGATAGAAAAAGTATGACTCCCTTTGGGTAACAAAGAACTTGAGTCTAACAAATTGATGAAAGGTCACATGTCAAAGGGCATATGATTAGTTAAAGGCTGAGCTCAATCTAGAACCTAGGTGGGTTTTTTTTTTTTGGTTTGTTTGTTTTTTCAATCTAACACTGTGCTCTGTGCCTTATAGCATATACTAGGGGTCAATCAATAAATTTCAATGGGCAGTTGGCCTCAACTCATTCTTCTTTCAGGATCCTGTTTTATCACTTTTTCCAATTCCCTTCACTTTTCTCCCTGAAATCTCTGTACAGACTCCTTTAGGTTGTCACTAGGACAGGAGTGCACTGTATACAATGCCAGGTGCTCTGCCTTGCCATAAATCATTAAGCCCTGAGCCTGCAGCAGGAGAGTGACTATTGGCAGCAAATTGGCCTTTTCAGATACACCTGTTCATACAGAGAAGTGTCAATCCTAGGAGAACAGTCTGAAAATATTGACTGTTCTACTTTCGGGATTCTCCAAGGTCCTGCCATTTAACGCATTTGAAAAAAAAAATTCTGTTTGCTAATATATTTCATGCCAGCTGCTTTGTAGAGCCACACATTTCAAGTCAACAAAAGTATACTGAACATCTAATACAGGTCATGCTCTGTTCTGAACACTGAAGATGCTCCACGTGAAAAGAAATACAGTCCCTGCCATCACTGAGG
Source organism: Hipposideros armiger (assembly GCF_001890085.2). Classification (NCBI taxonomy): domain Eukaryota; kingdom Metazoa; phylum Chordata; class Mammalia; order Chiroptera; family Hipposideridae; genus Hipposideros; species Hipposideros armiger. The sequence continues at coordinate 22,370 of NW_017731418.1, forward strand.
TCTTAAGAATTGTGGGTGATAATACAACGTAGGGTAAAATAATGCATCTCACACTGAGCAGAATGGTACAATGACCAGTTTAGGGTTTCTTTCAGCCCTTTCAAAGCCACTAGCCTGTCCAGACATCCCTCTTGCTCTTCCTAGGCAATGTTTCCTTCTATTGTCCACAACAGTTCAAACCTTCACCACCCTCCCCAAATCTTTTACTTAATACCTTGGTCCAAAGACCTTGTCTATCAACTCTTAGAGAAAGTTCAAGAAGTCCTCCAATCTTCTGAGCATTGCTACCCCCTCCACTGTGCCAGCACAGGCCTATCTGCACCACGTTCCCTCTTGGTCCTCTGACCTCCCATCTCAGAGACAGCAGTATTTCTCCTCTCATTGCTATGTCATGTCCTCCTGCTTCTCCAAGGCCTCATGACATCAAATGACCTTCATCTGTCATGTCTGACCAATATTTCCCACCATCCTGGGTTCCTTGCTCTTAGCAGACAGATGCAAGTTTCTCTCATCCTCCTGATACCCATGTCAGAAAGCTGATAGTCACCCTTCACGCTTCTCTCTACCTCCACACACGAGCATAACCAACCACCACACTTAGAGATTCAGACTCTTAGAGACCTCTTGCACCTACCCTCCTGTCTCAACTCATTGTCACCACCTCAGTTCCAGCCAGAATCCTTTCTTACAAAGGTCGTCCCAGTAGCCAGCTGACTAGCCCTCTCTTGCTCCACGTTTAATTCTTTCCAATTCAATGACCACCATGCTTCCAGAGAGCTCCTAAAATCTGAAACGAACCATGCCACTATGCTGCTTAACATCCTTTCATGGCTCTTTCTGGAGAATAAAATTAGACTCCTTTGCATAATGCACAAGACTTTTTCAGACCTGCCTCCTACTTAGCTCGAGAGCTATTCCACCCCTCCCACTTGGCACTTCTTATGCTTCTTTGTTTTCTCCTTCATCTCATGATTTTGTTCATGTTCCTCCTCTGCTTAAAACACATTGGGGCCGGCTGAGTGGCTCGATGGTTAAGAACTGGCTTGGGACGCCAGAGGACCATGGTTCAGATCCCACATATGAGGGCCAGTGACACTGCCTTCTACAGCTAAGATGCTGAACAACAGCTCAACCTGGAGCTGGGCTGCTGTGAGTTGCTGGCGATGGCGTAGGCTGCAACCCCTGCTGCAGTGGGTTGCCATGGGCTACTGTGTGTAACCAGCAGCCAGCGTGAGTGGCCAGCAGCTACCCTGAGCGGCTGTCCAGAAGCTGGCGACTGATCTGCCTCACCCGGGAAGAGCGCAATGATGGTGCCAACTTGGGCCAGTGAAGCAACGTCCTCCACAACTAGACTGAAGAACAAAACCACAGCAACTTGTCTGTTCCCCCTCCCCTAATTCCCCAGCGCTGTTCCCATCCCTCCAATTCCCCAATAAAAATCTTTGAAAAAAAAAACAAAAAACACATTGGCCCTAAAAACAAACAAACAAACAAACATTGCCCCCCCCCACATTGTAGCCTCGACAAATCCTTTTCCTCCAAATATCCTTCAAAGAGATTTCCCTGACTTTCGGTAGGTCCTTCCCATGAGCTCAGACACATTCTGACGGGGTGGGCACTGATGTCAAATGTTCAGGAAAACCAGAAAAGGAAAGAAATTTCACTTGTTACAATATTGTTTGTTTTAGGTACTTTATCGAAACAGATTCAGTCCACGTGTCTGTCTTTTGGCGTCCTGCTTCACTGAACATCGACCACTAAATTATTACAACCTCCACTCATTTTCCTTTTTTGCTATGAAACTCCTGTTTGTATGAAGCCTAATTTTCACGCCAGAAGGAGTTGCTTTGGAAATTCCAGTTGCAAAACCCAGCAGATGCAGATGGCTCCGGGAAAAGAACAGCCAGAGGCAGTTAATCACGAGTCCCCGCTTTTCAATAGGCAAAGCCAGATGCGACCGTCCTAGCTCAGTGACAGGTAAACTGCAAATAAAGGAAATTATCACCTAGGTCACATCAGGTATCAACACCATTATGGAGTTTCAGGTTCATTCTTCAGTGGAAAACACACACCTGTTTTCCGTCAGAAGTGAATAAAGACATATCAGCCCTTTGGATCATAAAAAAAAAGTCATACAATCATATGTAATCTATCCACTGGTAACCCCCTGTGCTAAGGATAGGTTCTGATTGTCACAGAGATGGGCCAACAGTGGTGCACTGCACAGCTTGTGGCCTTGGGAATCCACCTGCCTGGGTTTAAACCCTGTCTCAGCCACTTACTGACCACGTGGCCTTGACGTCTTTGTGCCTCAGTCTGCTCATCTATTGTATAGGAGAGGAATAATAAAGATAATAAGATTGACCCAGAGTTGCTGCAAAGTCTAAATATGCAAAATTCCTGGCATCTGTTGAATGTCCAATAAGTGCTATTAATAGTTCTCTCATTATTAAATGACAAAATCTAACAGAATCTATTAAGAGGGATAATGTTTTCATTTTTTCAAGTTATGCTCACATTTCACCCCTCTCCTAAATTTACATCTAACTATGGTTCTTTTGATAGCACAGTGGAGATTCATTTGGAACCTTGGCTGAAAAATGGTATGGGCTGATGCAGTCCATTTTACCACTGAGATATTTTTTAGTCCCAATGTTTTCTCAATAATTTCAATTTCCAGAGGGAGCTCTCATGTCCCTGCCTAGATAGTTCAGGAAAAGGTCCCAGGCCAAGACTGGATTAAGTCCCTCAGTGTTCCCACTGGAAGGTGGCTAGGCAAGAGTATACAGATGTTCATGTCATCATCCTGAGCACGTCAGCCATGGAGGAATTCCTTTACTGACACTGATGTTCCTCAGCCTGCAAATAAAGGAAAATGCCCACCACTTGCCAGATGCAGAAATCAGCAGGTCTTACCTTGGCACTTACTTTAAAAATGTCATTGTGGTCCTTAGTAACTAACTTAGTAACTAAAAGAACATTTTAAGTTCTTTAAAACTGCATAAGGTATTTTAAAGTAATAGAAAAAAACCATTCTGGTGTTTATTTTGAGGTGGTCACTTCCTCCCTGTCCTTCTACCCCCCAAAAAAAGGAAGGAAAAGGAGGAAGAACAGGAGATTTTGAATTTGTTTTATAAAATTTCATTTTTTTACCTATTTACATATCAATGCTAAAAAAACTATTACTAATTAAAATATATGGAAAAATATGGACAAATTCAGTCTGAGCTGTAGAGGGAGATACATAGATACAGACCTTTACATACACACAAATAATAGTTATTAGAATGGGATAAAATCAGAGGAAACACTTTCTAGTTTCTTTTTGCAAAGCTGTGAATAGATTTTGAACATGCACAATCCCTTCTGTTATGCCATGTTTTGTTATTGTCTGATCTTTTTTCCCTCAAGTCTATTGCACCATATTCCCTGAAGAAAGAATAGCCTATGAGTTCATAAATTAAAAGAAAGTTATCAAGAGGGTAAGCAATTTCTTGTGCAGAAACCAGGGATGGGGTTCAATGCTTCACATAGAAAACCCCAATTAACCCTAATGTAAAGGAAAACTGCTATTATCTCCATTTTATGGTACAAATAAAATAAGACAGCTAATAACAGGCACTTTTCACTTCACAGAGCTGCCTCATTCTATGACATTCTTATCTCTAAATTTTCCAATGTCAACTCATTTTTTTATTCTCTTAGTACTTATTTTCCATTCCCTTAATGGGGTTGAGAGTTTTTCTCTGAAACCTTCCTAGACTTTTCAGGCCAATGCAGCCTGTTAGTATCTCTCTCTTTCTCTCTGTCTCTTGAATGCATGAGTGTACACACACACACACACACACACACACACACACACACACACACACGTTTAAATATAGACATAGAATTCCTCATTCATTCAACAAACACATATCAAACACTTACTACGGTCCAGGCTGTATTCCAGGCATGAGGGATAAAAGAAGACTCATGAAGCTTGTACTTTTCAGGGGGTAACAGGTATTAAAGAAATATATCAAACAAAAAATCATTGTGTTAGAGTTGTAACAAATGCTAGCTAGAGTAGACCACAGAGTCTGAGGTGACAGCTCCTAACATGGGGACCTAACCCTAAAATTGAAAAACAGGGAACTAAAATATCATCTTCATTAAGAACATGATGCAGTGATCCCTCTGTGTACAGATCACCTGGTTCCTGACAGTGTGAACTATTATAGTTCCCCTCCCCTTGCTTTCTAACTGCCTGAAGCTTCAGAACAATTCTTGCTCCATGACACCTGATCTTCCATACTGGACAAAAGTAGCAAGCTCGATGCTTTTGAGGGTTCAACAGGTGCCTGAATTCTGATTGTCATGGTGCGTCCTCTTATGCTAGCTTTTTTTAACACATGTAGGTTGTGGTTTCTATTTAACCTATAGACGTGTGACAAAGAATCACTTTGTGGCTATATGATTCCTCAACTATTTTTAAAAAATGCTTAGCATTGCAACAGATGCAGAGACAGCAGAAAATAATATCTCTGCCCTTGCAGAACTCATGTTCTTGTGAGGGAGGCGAGACCTAGGCACCACATGACAGTATGTTGTAAAACAAGGAAATGGATATAGAACTGAGTCTCCAGGGAAGGCTTCTTTGAGGAGATGAGGTTTCAAAAGTGCCTTGAAGGGGGCCGGCCAAGTGGCTCAGGTGGTTAAGAGCTCGCGCAAGAGTTTGAGCTCTGAGTAACAGTGGTTCGAGTCCCAGCCCAAACTGAGCAGCCACTGAGCTGCCAACAGGTGGCAGGATGGCTCAGCTAAAGCTAAAAAAAAAAAAAAAAAAAAAGAATAAAAAAAAAAGGTGCCTTGAAGGAAAAATAAACTTGGATAAGTGGCTAGAAGAGAGGAGACCATTCAGGGTGAAAATGACAGAGATTCATCTGGGGAGAGGACAGCAAAGAGAAGAGATTATCTACACTGGATTGCAAGTTTACCAAAAATAAGGGAAGGTGAGGATTCCAGTGATAAGTTATTGAGAATTGTTTTAACAGATAATGCAAAGCTCTTCTCCTCATAGTAAGCGAAGAGTTCTTGGATCCCTCTTTAATCATTTTTATGCTGCAAATACTATTTTTCAAAATCTATAGGGATTTGAAAGGCAGAGAAATAAAGAGGCAGGAAGACAGACGAGGACGTTACTGACTAGATTTAGCTGTGATGATGTGTATACAAGTGTGTACCCAATGGGACTGGAAGGAATGAATCCAAGAGACAACACATAAGCCTGTGCTATGGTCTGAACAGAAGGGATGAGGGGATGATGGAAGGGAATATAGGGGAGCAGATGTGGGAGAGGAGGAAGGGGAAGACACAAGTGGATAACAGAGGAGTCATGGTGAGACTGGGGGTGTGTTGCATTTTATTTGGTGATGGAGTTTTGTGTGCAAATGTCCTGTGATCATTTACAACCATGGTCCTGTGCTTGGGTAAGAAGTCTCGCCTGGAAATTGAATTGTCCTTAAAACAGAAGTGATTGTGTAACTATGAAAACAGATGAGCTCTAGGGATGAAAGAGATGCAGAAGACAAACCCAAACTCTTGGAAGCCAAAAAAGTGAGCAATAACTAAATATCTATTAGAAATAAGAAAATATAATAATTAGCCTTCAGATAATAAGAATGCCTTTGCCATTGACATCAGTCATTTACTGTACTTATAAAATTTCTTGGGAAAATGTAAGTGCTAACTTGAGAAAAAAATTCTTCATTAAGTGATCTGCATTCTAATTTTGCAGTTCTTAGAGAGGCTGACACTGTTGGCTTGGAAGGGGCCAGATTCCATAATTACCTGACACATTCTCATGATTCCTGGGAACGTGGTAAACTCCCCACTAAGACAATGAGAAGATGGAAGCCAATTTATTTCCAATAGCTCCATAAATCATAAGAAGACTTGAAAGTTTTAATTAAGGAAGGAATTGGCCCCCAGACAATTTAATAAACATAGTGGGGTCTTTTGGGGGAGAGAGGGGGAGCTTTGTGAGGGGTTATTTGGCAGATTTTTGTTAGTTCGTTCAAGACACCCTAGGTTAAAAGCTTTAGCGACAGATAATTAAGTGAGCTTTTATTTCTGAGGCTCTTACAGATGATTTGTGACCTTGGCATTGAGTGTGTCCCATATATACCAACGAATTTGCCAGTGAACTCTCATGACCCTTCTTCCCAATCACTCACAAAACAACAACAACCCATGAACGTATTTAAATTTCAAATTGTAATTTCTTTTTCTAAAAATACCAGACAGTGAAGCTATAATTGGAAAGATATAATCCATGTGATAACTTCTGAATGTAGACTCCAGCTCCGTCTGACGTTAAAAACGTTTTAAAAATCAAAACATGTTCCAAGCGTTAATACTCAGCCCTTAGCTGGCTGTACTGAGTGAAGCCTGTTTCAATCCAAACCATGCCTGCTTATCAGGACGTCCTTCCCAAGTGGGCTATCAGTCATAGTATTGCTAGTTCCTTATTTTTAAGTTTCTCTCACTAGGCAATTTGGGAGCAAATAATAGTTTATTCTTTTAAATGTTCACCACCCTCTTGGTCTGACAAGCTCATACCTAATTCCAATGTCATCTATCCTCCCTCTGAAGTTATTCATTCATCCATTCAATGACTATCTAAGGGTAAGTGCTGAGTGGATAGATATGAACGACAGGAGAGGTCATCCTTGGGGTTATGAAGCGTTGCATCTGTGAGATAGTGCGTGTGTGTGTGTGTGTGTGTGTGTGTGTGTGTGTGTAGGGCAGGGGTGAGGAGAGATTGGGAAGACAGACAAATAAATGACAAGCCAAGACAATTTCAGATACTGGTAAGTGCTATGCAGAAGAAAAAAAAGAGTGAATTGATATAGGGTGAGAAGGTGACTTCTGGCTGAGATCTTCAAGAAAATAAGGAGCTATTCATGGGCAGATCTGTGGGAAAAGAGTTTCATTCAGAAAGTTTGAGGTGAGAGCATGCTAGACACATTTCAAAACAGAAAGAAGGTTGATGTAAGCACAGCTGCATTAATATAACTTGTAGCAACTGAGATGGCACACTAATTGTACATTTCACAGCGCTTATAAGGTGGAACGGAGCAGAAAGGGGAGGAGATGAGGAAGGAAAGGAAAGCATGGGACACATCACGTTGGGCCTTGTAGATCTCAGTCAGCTGTTGGGGCTAACAGTCAGTGTAATGGGAAGCCATTGAAGGACTTCAGGCAGTAGAATAAAACAGTTTGACTTACATTTCTAAAAGACCATCTTAACTGCTGTGAGGAGAATACACTGCAGGGTGGCAGAAATGGAAGTGGCGAGATCAGTGAAAATCATTATTGAAGAGGACCAGAGGAGATAGAATGAAACTTGACTTTGGGGGGGGGGTAACGATGGGGCTAGACAAGACTTGACAGGTTTACAAGACAGTTTACGGGGAGGGTTTGGCAGGCTCAGATGATGGGAGCAATGTGGGCGAGCAGGGAGGAGGCCATTTCGTGGGCAGTGCCTACATTACTCGCATCACCAACTGGAACAGTGAGGGAGGACAGGTTGTTTGGGGGGAGGTGGAGCAGGAAACCAAGAGAACTGTCCCTCCCAGCTCTCTCTTCTATACCAGTCGTAGCCTCCATAACCCCTTAAACACACCTTCAGTGCTGGGTGTACCGCGTTTTTTGTAACTTATGTGTTTAACGGGTTTTGAGTCCTGGGAAAGTAAGGATCTTGTTTTATTCATATCCCAAATACTACTAAAGTGCCTGGCACATAGTAGGTGCCCAAAATATCCTTATTCAATAATGTATGAATCGAAGCAAAATGTTTCAAGTCCAATTACTTACCTTTTTGGAAAAGTAGCATTTTGCATGATTGAGTACTGTATAGCCTTCTACCTTGATTTATAAACTATTTTATTCACACTGGAAAATACATGCCGTGTAAAATTGAAAGAGCTATGATTGCAATTTAGATGTGCCATAGTTAAAAGACACCTCTATTTACATGTAAAACAGACTATATTTTATGTCAAGAATGAACCAAATACATTATTGATGAGCAGGAAATCTTTGGAGTCCCTGTAGGGCTTACTTCATCCCTCTGAATTTAGTAGGGCTTCAATACATATTTATTTAATAAAAAGAATTGAATGTGATATTTTACCTAAATGCCTTCTTTTGTCTATAAAAATAATATATGAGCAGAATACTTTGGAATAAACTATTCAAACCTTAGGAGGTTTGAAACGTAGTATCTCCAGAGACAGAGTCATTGATATTTAAAGGTCCTAGTAACAAATAAGACAGTCACTTCTTGTGACAATTGACCATGAGAGATTGTACTTTCTGGGACTGTATAGCATTTGCTATTTCAGTTCTGTATTCGCTTCGTATAACTTACTGGTTTTGTTGTTGTCGCCTCACTATATCTCATACCTATAGGAAAATGAAATGTTTGAATCACAAAATCCCAGATGGTGCAGCCCACAGGTATAAAAAGCAATGTGATAGGGGAATAAAACATTAGGTTAGTTTTTTACTAATGGAAGGAGAGGATTTGATGTAGCGTGCAGCCCTGAGTTTTTTTCCTTTCCTAAGCCAGAGTGTTTTATAAAATCCCCACCTACACAACCATTACCAAGGAGCACAGAGAGAAATCATTCTCTGATTGCAGTAAGGGATACATTGGAAAACATGCTGGCGTTCCTTCAGTGTCAGCATTGCAGTGGCTACTATAAAAGAAACGGGAAACACAAGCGCTAAGATGGACGAGTCAGCCTGATGAGAACTCTGTGGTTTATAGTGGGAAACCTGAGGCAATGCAGGCTGTGAATTCTACGCCGTTTCCTGTCTATCGGGACCTGACCAATCTTCACAGAGCAGGGTGGGAGACACAGAAAAGCACAACAACAAATAAAAAGACAACAACAATAAACACGAGCATGACTCATTATATGTCTTAGTCAACATGATCTCTGTGACACACACATTGCCATATGCTTTATATTTGTCATCACTAATTCCCACAATCATCCCATAAGGTAAGGTGGATTAGCCCCGCTTTTAGCTAAAGAAAGTACAATTCAAAAATGGTTGAGAAACTTACTCAAACTATATTTCTATTAAGAAGCAGGCTAGAGTCCAAACCCAAGTACATCTGGATCCAAATATCCCATCCTGAACTGGTGAATGATGCAGAAACAGGTGACGTCCGAGGGCCTAGTTAGGAATCAGAATAGAAATAACTCCCTTAGCCACACCTGTTAAAGTTCATTCCAGTTCCTAGGGAGAAAGAATTGATTTAACCCAAGGTATACAGCATACTGACAATAAGCATTTCATAGAGTACTCATTATGTTTCATTAATTTATTTAGTATATATATATATATATATATATATATATATATATATATATATATATATATATATATATAGCTTCTAAGTGTAGGTTCAGTTCTTCTCAACGAATTCTTGCCGTCTTTATAACGTACCAAGGACACCACTATTTGGGGTATTACTGAGAAATGTACCTGACGTGAGCTAACCCATCTGATCATGGCAGTCAGGGGTCTCATTCCCAAAGGGACAAACCAGGTAAGCAGCACCCCTCAAGGAGGTGTTACCAGAAGAGAGTCCATTGCTACCTGAGTGCACTACACTTCAGAATGGGTAAAATTATTGTCCCTCCCCAACCCCCACAAAAAACTTTAAATATCTGCAGCATTTAGCATTTATGTATGGCTCGGTGGAGAAGGCAACATCCTAGATCTCATGTTCACACCAATAGTTTCTGTGAGATTTCATTCTATCAGTATATTTCTGGCCCACTGTTCAGGGATTCTGATTATGAGTTATATGAGCATCAAGAAGTTCAGCATTTATTGCAGTTCAACTACCGTACTTTCATGGGCCCTTTTAGGTCTTACAATTTATGATATTAAGTTACCAGTTCCATGCTCAGTAACTTTCTGGGTGCCCTGGCACTTATGAGAAGTTTTTCTTAGAGTTACAATCATGGTAGTGAATAAAAGCTAATTTTAAACATAAGAGAAAGTATAAAGGGAAGCTAAATTCTTTGATAATATGAGAATGAAAAAGAAAAGCTTAGAGAAGGGAAGAGAGGAGCTGGAATGGTCAGGGAAGAGAGAATTTGTAAAAGTAGTAAAGATCAATGTGGCTGTGACAAATGAGTAGGGACTGGAGAGGTTACAAGGATATCAACACTTATTGGGCTGTTATTATGTACCTATCATCATTCTAGACACGTCATATAGTTTCTTATATTACAGTTATTATTATTCCATTTTACAGATGATAATACTGAAGTGAAAGAATGTATTACCTTGGCCAATGGTCGTATAACAAATAAGAGGCATTCAAATACTCAGACTCTAATCTGAATATCTCAAAACTCTTGTGCCATTTCCAGTACACCAGAAGAGGGGCCATGATATCATGGCCGGGTTCGAACCTGAGTAAACAATACCCTGGAGTTTCTCCCTGTCCTCAGGTGGGCCAGTCTTTGCAGTGTGTCCTTTGCCGGAAAGTCTTCCTCCATTTCCCTTGGTTAAGTTCTAATTTGTCCTTCAAGTTTCAGTTTAAACATCAGTTCTTCCAGAAGAAGCATGGAAAATCATAAAGAGTCAGAAGGTTCCCTGAACTTCCAAAATGGATCAATCCCTCTCACATAGCCACCTGAATCCTCCCAACTGTATTAGGATTAGGCTTAGCTAAAAGCTCGGACCTTTGGTTTCTTGAACTCTGAGACCTGTCTGTGCTCTTATCTCTCAGGTTTTCACGTGAGTGCCCAAAGGACATGTGAAGAACCAGGCTCAGGAGAAGGCAACCTCCTAGATCTGATGTTTGCTTCAGGGCTGTCTTACTTTGTGTGCAAGAGATTCAACAGGAAGTTCTGGGGAAAAAGTTTGGGACTTCAGTCCTGCAGAGTAGACTCTTTTGAGCCACCTACAAACTTTTTCCATTTAGGGTGTAGAAATCTACTGCACCTCAAATTACCTAAGTCTCTGACATTCTAGTAATTCGGTCTGCAGAGAGAGCCTCCCGAACAGAGCCACGTCCTCTTCCTTCTCTGCCTATGGAGGGGTAGCTCTGGCCGCAGTCTGTCTCTCTGGTAGGACTTTGCTGAAATAAGCAACAAGAACACACGAGCCTCTGAATACTTTTATTCTCCCTGAAGCTGCAGCCTTGGTCAGTCTTCAAAGGTATAACAAGCACACAGTACACTAACTCTTTTGCCCCAGCATACAAGGGTCACCCACTTTCCAGCTTGCTTATCTGTGTTCTTGCCATTCACCACCTAACTGCTAGATGAGTCCAAGAACCCAATTCAAAGGATGAAACTCTGTATTGGGGGGGGAAAGGGGGGTGGCGGATTAGGGGAGGGGGGTTGTCACTTCGAGCGGTAAAAAGTATAACTACTACACTGTGTTGAAACTAATTTTAAAAAATGTGTATTTCACAATTAAAAAATAATTTTAAAAAGGGTGAAATTCTGAATGAGGAGTGTGTTGCATTGGGGGAGGGGGAGGAAGTACTAATAGAAATCAATTAAACCAAGTTTCTTACCTCAGCTCTGTTAAGGATTGTGAATAATTTTAAGTGCTTTATACAAAACAGTCCTTAAGAAGAATAAAAACTACAATTCAGCATGTTTTTTCATGATCTTCCAACATTTTTTTCTATCATATTATCACAAGTCCTTCCATACATTTCATCGAAATTGCCTTAGATCACAAATCCCAAGTTCTCTCCCTGCTGATGATTCTCAACAGCCCTGGAAGATGAGACTGTGGAATGTTCCATTCCTGGGTGCACTCCTGGCTCCTGGTGCTCACGGCTTCCATCCTGGCTCTTCTACCATATCCTTCAAGCCCTCCAGTTAACCTGCACTAGGAGCCTGTGTTTAAAACCAAATTAGTTAAAATTCTAACTTTCCATTTGCATCTCAGGAGTGACCGTGGGTCTTTATGCATGAGTGCATGTGTTCTTCTGATAGTCTATGAAAAGTGATATCCGTGTGTGTGTGTGTGTGTGTATTTTCTGAAATGCAGCACTTAATATTTGTTGATAGAATGAATCTCTTATCTCTTAATTATAGTCTCAATGCCAAAAGAATAGATTTCAGAATTTGACTTATTTCCTCTCCTTCCAGACAATATTTCCTTTCCTTCCAGACTTTTCCTTTTCACAGGTAGGTAAAGAGACGATAGATAGATAGATGATAGATAATAGATAACAGATAGATAGGTAGATAGATGATAGATAATAGATGACAGATAATAGACAGATAACAGATAGATAGATAGATAGATAGATAGATAGATAGATAGATAGATAGATAGATAGATAGATGGATAAAGAGGGAGAGAGGGCATGGAAGGGGCCTGATCTGACAGCCTCTAAATCTGGGTTTGGGTCATCCTAAATGGAAACCGTTTTAGTGCTGATGAGGTGCCTGAGACTATTTCTTCTCTCCACCCTCGCTCCCTTTGAGACGTTTGATTCCTGTCTGCTTTCTCTTTCTCTTCAGAGCAGCAGGCGGAGGTAGCAGCTCCTCTGGAAACCCTGGCCGGCTGTTTCCTGGGCTCATTTATCCTCTCTCTTTCGCTTTTCCCCTCAGGGCCTCTTCCGCCTCCTGCTCCTGACTCACTTTGCTAGAACAGCAAAGGCCGGGGGCATTTTGTGACGTTTCCTCTCACAAGGCCACGCTGGGCTCCTAAGTTAACCAAGGGGGTGCCTTCTGCCTTGCGAGTGCTACAGGCAGCAAAGCACTGACAAATGAGCTTTCTTACAATGAGCCAACTTACAAATGGGCTTTCTGTCCAAAGACTGTCCCGCCAACACTTTTGAAGAAATACACAGCAGAGGCCCTGAAACTTACAAGCCTGTGGGTTCTGGTGAAAATACAGCGAACAACCCACTAAGGCCCCTGAACCCCAACGCTGATTTCCAGGCGACGGCAACATTTCAGGGACTCTCTTCTTCCCAGTACTTGCTCTTACATGGATTAGAGGTTTATTCTTATTGTCAAGAACCTTAGTGAGAACTAAATCAGGTTGATTTCTTCTAATACATAGCTATAGTTAGTTGCATCTTCATGGAGGTAAGGAATACAGTTTAAGACAGAGAGAGAGAGAGAAAAAAAAAACACAACAACTGGGGGATATGGGGTTGTCTGAGGAAGAAAGCTGAGAGGTCCTGGGTAAGACTAAGAGAGATCCATATCAGGGCGTGTGGGAAATAGGAAACTAGACGCTTGTGGACTTGATGAGAAGGCTCTAACCCTTGGAGAGGGTGACAAAAGAGGGCATGTATCCTTCATTGTCTGTAAGGGGGGTAGGGGTGGGGTCAAAATCAAATACGCCTCATTTCTCATTTCTCGTTATTCCTACGCAGGCTCTCCTTCTCTCACTCCACACCAGGCCATGCCAGCCTCCCTGACATTCCTCCACTGTCCCAGACACGTCACCTGCCTTTGCAACAGGTCACCACACCGCCCTCACCCTTTCAGGTCTTTACACAAATCACCTCCTTGTGAGGCCTTCTCTATAGCAGCCCCACCTCCCCAAATTCCCTAAGGCTTTCCTCACTTGTTTTTGTCTTTAGCACTCATTGCCATCTATTCTCATTTTACACATTTTCCCTCCTCATAAACAGGCTTTCATCTGTTTTGCTGCCCACTGTAGCTCCAGAGCCCATGAGCATCTGGCCAGAGCAGACCCTCACTAAGCATTTCTTGACAGAACGCATGAATGAATGAACAAATGACAGCCTGGCTGCCAGTGCAAACTCTGCCAGGACTTGACCTATTCCCTCGCCCTTCAGACAATGTGGTTTGACTTTTTTACATTCATCAGAGCAAAAGTAAACATCCCGGGCACCTAGTACTAAAACAAAAGGTGTCACTTTCACGAGGATCCCAGAGTTATACTAGATATACCACGTGACGGTAAGGTGGTAAATAAGGGTTTGTCAGCTTGGGCACGTGATAGATTCCATAAACTCGCAAGGATGAGGTCTTTAAGTCACTTTACATGCCAGAGGCCACCTGGTGCTGCCAGCTGCTCCTGCAGCCTCGGTTGACATCACAGGTGAACATCAGAAAACAGAGAATTGCAGTTATCTTGGGGCTGGTTTGCAGCACGGCCGTGCAGCACAGTCACCTGTGCAGTTTCTGCACCTGAAACCTACCTGCTGGGGTTCTCATTTCCTCTTTGAAAAACCTTTAGGGATAATTGTGACACCAACGAAACTGAGATGCAGTGTTTAGGGAAACAATAGATCCCCATTCTTTACTTTGCAATTCCTCCCCAATATCTTGCTAGCTTAAGAATCAGAATTCCCCTGTGTGCGCATGTGCACATGTGCGCTCCTGTTGCGGGGGTACCGGGGTGGGGGGTGGAAGAGAGGGGGGGGAGGGTTGCCAGGTGTGTGAAGCACAGCGGGCGATCACTGCAGGGAAACTGCAAGGATACATGTCAGACTTTTCAAAATTTACTCTGAGTGAGCCCAGTGCCCAGGAAAGTGGGTTCAATTTACAACACTCCTTTCACGTGAAAAAAACAATGTCATTTCCACACAATGAATTTTAAAATAAAATTGGTTTCTAATTTAGCACTTATCTATAATACTAGATTTAAAATTTTGAACACAAGGCTCATCATAAATTATACTGGCCAACACATGTTCTGACAGGTATACTAGGCAATTGATGAACTGTTTTCATTGGTTTTATTGAAATATGAGCAGACAATATGGGTAACAGCTTGTGTTTCCCAGTGCATAGGAAGAACTCTAGCAATAGTAGCTATATTTTAAGAATGACAAAGGCCAAAGACTGCAGTTGATGTCTGACATGGAAAAATCTAAAACCATAGTGGTGGTTTTACAAACTGTACTTTATAAAGATTTCAAATCGTTGCCTCTTTTAGCTCCTTAGGTATAAGTAGGTATTTCCCTTCTATGCATTTAGTTTCTTTTTGGCCCTCCTGGGAATCTGTACTTGTCATCTACATTTCTAAAGGGACTCCATGCTAAGGGACTCTGAGGATGCCTATGCCTTCTTTCCAGGTGTGCTGTTTGCACTAAGAGCAGAGTTCTTCTCAAGGGTCTTCAGGTCATCAGCTAAAATAAACACATGCGATATTATTCTTGCAGCCCAGTCATGGAGTTGGAGGTCCCCCCACCCTGGGAGCCGGTCAGGTGCAGAGTCGCTGCAGAAGCGTCAGAATTATAAGCTGATCCCTTTTCTCATTCCCCTTTCCTCCACGGTGAATGTCCGCACCTGCTCATCATCGGAGGGAGGGCTCCACAAGACCTTTCTCAGCTTAGAAGCCTTCACCCCATTCCCTCTGCTTCCTCTGGTCTCTAGAATCTGTAATGTGTATGTGTCCTTGGATATACTATATGTACCCTTGTAAGATTATAGAAGTTGCTCTGTGTGAATACATGGTCTTACTTTATATAAATTGCACTGACCTATAAATCTGGTTCTCATTACTCTTCTCCACTCAACAATAGACTTTCAAGATGTACATAATTAGCTGCGTGGAGCACTCTGATTATTGCTGCTGAATGCTACAGAGTGGGCCTTTGTGCAAAACAAGCCTAATTTTGCTTATTCTTTCCCCAGTGAGGGTTCCTCCAGTTTCTCATTCCCACGGACAGTGATGCAGTAAACATCCTTTGACTTGCCGACGAGGAGTATATAACCAAGAATAGGTGGTGAGGGCTTTAGAGTACACACATATATTGTTTCCTGAGGTATTGACAGGTTTCTCTCCCCAGTGTTTCGGCCAGTTTACACTTCCTCCAGCAGAGTATGAGGCTCCCCGTTTCATTACCATTACCCATGTTTGCTATTATCCTAGTTTCTAATTCTTACCAATCTAAGGGGTATAAAGGATGATCTTATTCCTGTTTTACTTTACATTTCTATGATTATTATTGAGGGTAAGAAACTCTCACAGGTTTCCCTACTTGTGAATTGCCAATTCACACCCACTGATTATTTTCTATTGTTTTAATTGCAGATCAACAGGTGTTTCTAACACATTCGAGATAATAATCCCTTGGTTTTTAATGTTGCAAATGTGCTTCCCAGTTTGTCAGTTGTTTCTAACCTTCACTGCCCTTCACTGACAACAATCCTTAATTTTGATGTAGTCACAATCCAACTCACTTTTTTTTGAAATCCCTTTAACTTTTATTATTATTACATGTGTACATTTACTTCCTGGAAAGGTGTCCAGAATACATTTTAAAGGAAAAAAATGACTATGATCCCATTTATGTAAAATGATTCTCAAGATCTGTGATAAGTATTACAGCAGCCCCTTCATTAGTTTTGGCATCAAGTCATATTTCTTTTACTGTTCAAATGATAATGACCCAACCCTATTCTGCTCAGTTTAGCAGAACATCAGGCTTTCCCTCTTGGGTCTCTTCCACCACAACTTCTCAATGTCAGTTTTATTGATCTTTGCACAGAATCAAATGTTGGTGTACTTTTTTTCCCCTGTTTTTCTAGTCTTTGTTTCCCTTATCTCAGCTTTGCCATTATTATTTTCTTCCTTCTGCTAGCTTTGCTCAACCCACTTCTGACTTTTAGGTTGTATGTTTTAGGGTTTTGTCTAAAAAAATATATTTTTAAAATTTAACCCTATAATTGGTGTAGACCTTAAAGTATCAATTTTAAGTTTTCCCACATAAAAAGGCATTTTTTCCCCAATAATATCAGCTAAAAAAATCCTACATTTTCCCATGATTTTTGGTGCAACTTGTATATTTAATAAGACCTAGATTCTGAATTCTCCATTATATTTTATTAGCCCTTTTGAATTCATTTATTCTATTATCTATTAATTCATTTAAAAATATTTATTAAACATTTATTACAACCCATTATTCTTTTTAATGTGCTGGGGAAACAGGCACAATTTCCTAACTACCACAGAGCTTATCTTAGAAGTAGATAGTGTAGATCCCTACAGTCATTATAAGAATTTTGGCTTTTCTAAAATAACAGTAATAGCTGACACATATATTGTATTATTATTTGCCAGATACTATTATAAGGGCTTCCCACATATTAATTTCTCTAATCCTCTCAATAACCCTTTGAGATACTTACTAACATCATTCCCACCTTATAGATGAAGAGAGAGTGGCACAGATAGCTTAAGTAACTTGCCCAAGATCACACAGCTTGTGATAACACTGTGGTTGAAACCCAGGTAGCCTGATTCTAGAGCCTGTGCTCACACACACTGCCCTGTACTGCCTCTGAATAGGATGGGAAACCATTAGAGAAGTACCATGATTTACCCGGATATTAGGTTTATTTAGGCAGTCATGTGAAAATTAGGCCATTGGTGGGGAAACAACAGAAAAAAAGAGACCCATTAGGATGATACAATAGTCTAAACAAGGGATGATGGTGATTTGTACTGATTAGTAGCAATGGGGAAAGTAAGAAGTAGTTAAATTCTGGATTTGTTGACAACTGGGCAGAGGAACATGAGAAAGATCATTGATGATTTCAAAGTTTTTATCTTGAATGGCTTGAAGAACGGAGTTGCTATTTACTAAATGGGGAGGACTACCTAAAGAACAAATGAAGGGGAAGGGCTGGCCGAGTGGCTCAGTTAGTTAAGAGCTAGCTCAAGAATGTGAGCTCTGAGCAACAGCGGTTCGATGCTGAGCTGCTGCTGAGCTGCCAACAGTGACAGGATGGCTCAGCTAAAAAAAAAAAAAAAAAAAAAAAATGAAGGGAGAAAAGCTCCCTTAATGTTTTAGATGTCTTTTTCTTTTTAAGTATTTTTTTATTTTCAAATTATAGTTGACATAATAGTTTCAGGTATACAAGAGAGTGATTATACATTTATATAATTTATGAAAGGATCATCCAAATAAATCTAGTACCCATTTTAGATGTCACTTTACAAAGGGACCTAAGACAATGTAATCACAAGCTTACAGGAGGGAGGCAGGAGAGAGGGTGAGTTTTGAAGATGCTGGATTCAAAGATGGAGGAAGAGAGAAAGGGCAAGGAGACAAATTTTCCCTAGAGCCTCCAGAAGGAATACAGTCCTGCTGACTCATCTTGGAATTCTAACCTCTAGAATTATAAACTAATAAATTATGTTATTTAAAAAAAGAACCTAAAAGATCCCTTTTAGATGTCATTAGATACTCAAATGAGATATGAATGGATAGTTGTATATATCAGTCTGGAGTTCAGAAGC
This sequence comes from Hipposideros armiger, assembly GCF_001890085.2. NCBI lineage: Eukaryota > Metazoa > Chordata > Mammalia > Chiroptera > Hipposideridae > Hipposideros > Hipposideros armiger. The sequence goes on from NW_017731418.1 coordinate 40,649, forward strand.
AATATCTGTCCAGGAAATATAAAATTTGAGCAACATTACCATATAAACTTAAAAGACTGGGACTCACCCAAAAAAGAGAAGTACAGAGAAAAATTAATTCAAGGACTGATCCTGGTGTGCGCCAGCATTACTCTAGAGATGCAGAGGAAATGAAAAAAAGAAGATAAGAAGAGCGACCAGTGAAGGTGGAGAAAAACTAGTACGCTCCAATTTATAAAATCCAAGAGGATAGATGTTTGGAGGAGGGAATAATTTACTTTATTAAATACCAATAATATATCAAGTTAGAAAAGACCTGGGGGTCATCTACTGAATTGGCATGGAAGTCATTAATCACCATGAAAAGAATGGCGAGAGATTGTGAGTTCAAGAGACAAAGGAGAGCATTGAAGACATTAAGAGCAGGCAGCACTTTCAAGGAGTTTTGCTCTAAAGTTTGACAACAAAAGGGTAGAAACTAACGGTGGATGTACAATCAATAAACAGGGTTATTCTTAAGATGCGAGAACTTGTAGAATGCTTGGGTGCTGTTGGGAAATATTCCGGAATGAAAAAAATGTGGAGAATTGTAATCTGCTTGAACAGGTGAAACAGAGCAGAATCTGGTTCTGAAGTGGCAAAAAGCACAAATATTTCATCCATAATAACAAGGGAGATGAAAATGGACATGGGCACAGGCGATGTTTAATACCATGGTTTGTTTCTGTAAACCGATCATGCATCCACCAACATGACTACAAGATCTTACTAGTTATAATAATTTGGCTATTGGTTTTCTCATATTTCTTGTTGATTTATGTGAATATTCATAAATCTACAAAGAAAGTTTTGTGTCTTATCTTCTTTTTCAATTAATATGCTTCTGTGGTAGTCATTAGTAGTGTCCACCAATATTCCCACATCTGTTTTCTGGGTCCATATTAAGATTTTACTTCCTAGTTCTTGGCTAAGGCCATGTGACTATTTCAGGCCAACTGAGTTTGAGCCATGTGACATGTATCACGTTGGAACCAGAGCATTTGCTTGTGAGTGCTAGACCTCCCAAACTGTCATTTTCCTTTAGATACAGTGATTGGCGATGCTCAAGATGGTGGCTATTCCACCAGCCTCCCTCTCTGAGTGACAGTAAGCCCAGCCCCTCTCACAAACCATAAGAACATTTAGCATGAGCAAGAAATAAACTCTTGTGTTTGAACAACTGAAATGTGTCATTTTTATGAATATAGCATAATCTAGCTCTTCCTGATTAATATGTCTATTTGTTTTTCTTATCCGATTGCATTGGTCAAGACCTCCAATCCCAAGATTAAGAGTAATGATGAAAGTGAGGATCCTTGTGTTATTAAATGACATTAAGGATTGTTCGCAATAGATTTTTATCAAGTTAAGTAATTGTTATTTCTAGTTGTTAGAGTCATAAGATGGGGCAATGACAAAACAAGGGTGGAACCAAGAACCCCGTAATGAGGTGTTGAAATAGTACAGGTGTAGTGGAAGGGATTTGGACAGGCATGGTGGCAGTGAGGATGAAGGGAAGGCCTAGGGGGCAGGAGGAAGGGGTAGAGTTTAGACAACGGAGGAAAAGGTGTGAAGTATTCATTTCAGAAAGTGAGGGTTACTGAAGAAAGCTAACCAGATTGTCCAGCAGTGCTGTATACCCACTGGAGGTTGAACATACATTTATCAATAAATCAATCTGCCCTATAGTGTGATTTCCTCTCACAAATCTCAGATGCATGGATACAGTCAACTGTGAAACTAGTAAATGATTTGGGAGCCCATGATATGCTATCCATCTTTTTTTTAGATTAATCTCCTTAAATATTTGTGTTTGATTTACTTCACTTCTCTGCAGAAGTATGTGCAGTGGTTATCTATTAGCTTACACAATAAAATCTAAATATTTCTTAGCAAGGCCTTTCCATAATCCAGCCAAAATAAAAATTTTCAGCTTTACCTTCTCTACTCCATTGTCTTCCTGCCACCTTAAACCATTTGCCATTCTCAGAATATATTCTATTTTGCTTTATACGGCTTTTATGCTGCGTTTCCATATACTGAAGAGGACATCTGCCTTCTATTTATGCTCCCAAGCCTTACCTTTCAAAACTATCCTTCGAATCCAACTCTCATCCCAAGTTCTCCACGAAGCTCTCCTTTTCCGGCTGCTCAAGAGCTTTGGGCCCAGCACACGCTGCCTTTATTCTAGTTATCTGTGTACCTGTCTTGTTGGTGAGTCAATACATCACATGATAATATAGACTCAAGACCCGTTGTTTTGCTTTATTTTGCCCCAGAGTCCATCGCCTCCCTTTCCTCTAGCAGCTGCACTTAAGATTTTCCTTTGGGAAACCACCTCTCCTAAACTTTTTATCCATATAATTTGGGAAGAGGCATGCTTTTGGTGTGCAGGATGCATAAATAACCCAGGCTAACCACAGGAACTGGCTCAGGGAGCCAATGTGTCACTAACGCCAAGGAAATTAGAATCAGTCCTAGAACTGTTTCTGAAAACATGGCGTAGAAGCTTCTTACGAGTCAGCAGGCAGAATGTGACGCTGTAGCTGCTAAGGGCAACTGGCCCACGAGAAGAGGACCCTGCTGAGAAATAAGCCAGTGGAAGAAAGAAAAGTCAGCATAAGGAAGGAACAATATTCTTGATAACATCATTTGTGTCCTGGAATACAGCCCTGCTGGACGGAGGATGAACTCCTGGGTTTTTCAGTTATGTCACCAATGAATTCCCTTTGCTTATATAAGTACGAGTTTGATTTTTGAATCCTTCAAGTCCTATAACCGCTACAAATAGCCACCCACAACATTCTCTGCCAGCCGCAGACTTCTGAGGCATTTACTGTATACAGCACTGATTGAATACTTAGGACAAAGTGGGTTATATGGTCATTTATCTGGTCATGTGCATTTCCTGCCTCTCCATCTATGAGCAGGTTCTTTGAGGGCAATTTATTGCAAACTCTGAAGCCAGGCTTCCTGGGGTTTGAATCGTGACTCCGCCACTTATCTGCTGAGTGACACTGAGCAAAGCATTTTACCTTTTCGTGTTTCTGATTCATCATCCGTAAGATGAGAATTAGAATAGTAACACCTAGAGAAAAGAGGCCAGAAAGAAGGATAACACCTCATAGGGTTGCTATAAGGAGTTAATCACTGGAACGCCCTCAGAAAAATACCGTATCTGGCACATGATATACACCATACAAGTAAGCCCTCTAAGTGCCAGCTGTTTGTACAGCTATTATTATCACGATGATCACTGTCATTATTATTTGTCACCCCGCTGCCTAATGCACTGCCCCTCAATTCTAGACAGCGAATCACCCTTAACTATTGCATAAGAGGATTTTAATGCAGTACTTGTTCGCCTGATCCTGCAGTTTTAACATGGATCAAACAACTGAAGCATCATGAGGACGCCGCTATCAGCTCAGCTCAGAACACTGTGAAAGCCCCAAATCTTCCTGCTTCATCCCTGCTCCTCTCTTCACCTTCCCATCCACCCCTGCCTGTACTCAGTTCCTGCCCTTTTTGCCTCTTCTCTCAGGCCCAGCATCTACGAGGCCCTAGAACTTGCTCACAGAGCTCTCCTTGGTCATTTCTAGGTGTCAGTCCTCTGCCTTTCTTGAACATCTTACAGTAGTTGCCCTGCATTGCCTCTCCCTGGACTTCTATGCTGGGGTCAGCTGACAATCAATACAGCATAGGAGCTTCCATGCCACTGTAAGGCTTTAGAACATTCTCTAATCAGAAATCAGAATGTAACCCCCAACACACAGGAAGTATCTAATACCATGTATCTCCAAAGGGTTAAGAACGAAAGTATATCTTCTCTTCAACGAAAATTTCCCATCATGTCTTTTTCCTCTACAAGTTCAAGGAGAATTTCGAGGTTAGGTTAGCTCCATTCCACGTCAGTAGTAGTCAGTCTCAAAACTAGGATTAGGATGCTGATGAGGTCACGTTAGTCACTTACAGGAGAGTGCTAGAGGGAGGAGGGGCCCGTGAGTTTGCAAATCACAAGGATTACTGAACTCTATTTAAAGAATACAAGGCATGTTTATGACACGGCCACTTGTAAGAGTTCCACACCGCCACCTGTCTGGATGCAGAAGGAACAGCCATCATTCAGAATGTTACCTGAAAGAAAATGTGAGATAAATTTAGTAAAAGGCACAAAACCCATGAAAATATCCATGATTTAAACATGAGACATTTCCTATGTGCTAAATTTGGAATGCTTTGCTTGTCCATGGTCCCGCTGAAAGAAATAAAATGCCGGGAAATGAAGAAAGGAAGCATAGTGATGTTTTACTCATAATACTTAAGTCCTGGGGACGTAAGGTACAGCATGGTGACTGTAGCTAATAATACTGCATTGCATATTTGAAAGTAGGTAGGAGAGTGAATCTTGAAAGTTGTCATCCCAAGAACAAATAATTTGTAACTATGTGTGGTGACAGAGGTTACCTGGAATTACTGTGATCATGTTGCAATATATACAAATCTAGAGGCATTACGTTGCACACCTGAAATTAACACAATCTTATGTCAGTTATACCTCAATGGTAAAAAAAGGCCCTCAAGGTACTAATGAGAGCACAAGGGGTAGGAAAATATACTGAGAACAAACATAGTAATGACCTGAGGCATAATTCTGGCATGGTATCAAGTAGACTACAACTAATGGCTAACCTCTGTGTTCTAGACATTGGTCTCAGTCTTTATATATACAATTTATGTAATCATCACAACAAACCAATGAGAGAGGTGCATTTATTTTTGCCATTTTACAGATAAAAAAACGGAAGCACAGAGAAATTAAATATTTGGCTGTAGGGTACTCTGTGAAGAAGTGGTACAATTGGAATTTTGAGTCTAGGTTGTCCAGTTAGCTGCAGAGTCCACACTCTTAATCATTGTGCCAGACTACAGGCTCTAACCTTCTTAGTTTTGCTGAAATGCTGTTTCTCCCAATTAAAATAATTCTGCGTGATACTTCAAAAACTGATACTATTTTTATTTTATTACCTTGTAGAGAAAGATTAATTCATGCAAGTCAGGGAATTAAAAATCAAGATTCTCTGGCTTCTCAATTGGACCGGCTATAAAAGTACCCAATATAATTGTTGATGGCTAGTGAATGCAATAACAATGAGAATATTTTCTATCAGATTCTAAGTGGAGCAACAGGAACTAGTTACATTAATTACCCTGATTTGCATTGATGGTTTATAAAACCACATACGACTTGCTGTGAAAGTGTCTAGGTGTTTGTTAGAGGACACAAAGAGAAATATGGAAATTGACACAATAGATTTGTCTTGGTTGTATAATTTCAATCAAGATTTTAAATAAGTGCTTCAAACATTCCTTGAGTAACTGGAAAATCATCTGCTGATGTACGGACTGGTTATGTGACATTGGTTCTCAGGCAGGTAATCATAGTGACCTCCATGGGTATACCATCAGTATTCTCGACATCCCAGTGAAGTCTTCCTGACAGAATCTTCTGTGGGTACAAATAAAAGAGTTACTGAGAAAATATTAAAACTTGGTAATCATCACTTGGTTTCCCATATAATTTCTCTGTAGAATTCATTCCCCTTAAGGTTGGCAGTGGCTACAACAGTAGTTGTCAATCTCTAATTCATACATTTAAGGCAGCTAATTGTGTTTTTACAACACAGATTCCGGGACACCCCCCGAGATTCGGATTCATTACATCTAAGCAGGGTCCCAGAGTCTGTATTTTAAACAAGATTCTGAGAATTCTGATGCAGATGCAAGCAGCACCTGGACTCAAAGCCGTTTACCTGGTTTTGCCCACTCCACAGACCAGCCATTGACTGAATGGTGAGTTTGCGGCTACACAGTTGAGGTATTTCCCTTAACTCTTTCCACGCACACAGCCGATTTTTGGGAGCTGTTTAGTATCTATAATCTCTCCTCATCCAAGAACTAATGAAAATTATATCTATTATAGATGAGGTAAGGGGTAATGTTTTTGTCCTACAACTGCACAAATCATCCCCTTTAATTGTCTTGCTTTAATGAACTTGCTGATTCATACCTTGTTTCATGGGTGTTAATGTTGATTCTGCCATTTGCTAATTTAAAAGTATTTTTAGACTACCTTAATCATTCATGAAGGTCTTCACCAATTATGCATTTATAATGCTGGTGTTTCATAGCTACTGCACAGATCTGTGTAGAATTAAAATTTATTTCTCTTCCAACTTGCTAAACTTGTTAGATATGTCCAGCTGTGACAGTAAGGGGAAAGATAGAATCTTTATTATAACAAAATGAGGATGATGGAGACAGACTTGCCTTTTCAAAAAAGCCTGCCAAACTGAGTGGTGTCTGAAAGTTTCTCCATCAATGGGCAGAAATTTTTACTTTTTGATATGTGTCACATAATCCAGAGCCCAGATAGATGCCATTTAAATATATCATTCCTCTTCTTGTGGTTTTCATGAGCTCAGTTAATGTTACCATGTTGGTTCTTTTGTGACACAGGTAGAATTGTGTCAGAAATCTAATTGTTGGGGTTACAGGATGTGGTTGAAAGACATTTTTAGTATTTTGGGAAAGTTGGGGATTTTACAGATTATATTTTCCGGTGGGGCTATCCCATCACAAAGGTTTTCAACATGCCAAGACCTGTAGAGAGACAGCTGATAATTTTTAAAAATCACTTTGTCCAGTGATAATTTAATATCCTAGGAGAATGAATGAATCACAGAATTAACTCTTTCTTTATACCCTTCATTGTACAGTTTTTAATTCTCCAAGTTCTTAATTCGTAAACAGTGCTAAAAGGAAGAGGCAGGTAGTTACTGCTGTGCTTCTGCCTCGTGTGTCTGAGGCATCTCATGTAAGTGGTGCCCAGATAAGAACCCTTAAGTAACCTGCACCATGGGAACTGCAGTGCATGCAAGGAGCCCAAAGGGCTCAAGGTCAAATATCTGTACCCACAAGTATGTCTGGGAAGCTTCTGAAGCCAATCAGAAAGAATTTCCATATTTTAGCTCCCTTAAAAAGTTGAGGGAGAATCTGTTACCCTAAACACAAAGAAAGTAAAATAAAATCTGGTTTTCTCATTAAGGTTTTGTTTTTTTAACAAAAGGGGAGGGGGTTAACTCTCCTTGCTTTCTTATCTTTCCATCCACTCTACTCTTATCCAAGTCCATTGCGCACTTTATAGCCTTTGTTGTGTATGTAAACTTTGCCAGCAATTATTCCACCACACAAATGTTTCAGCCTTTGAATTTCACAACCTCTGACTCCTGGGTGCTGCTTTACATGGGGGTGTACATTATTTTATTCAGACACTTACCAAATAGTGACTAATAAGAGGAACCAAGACACTAAGGAAGGGGTTAGTGCTTATCTAAGGTCCTTAGTAGGTGTCAGGTTCTTCACATATATGAACCTTTTTGATCCTCACACCTACTTAATATATCCCATTATCATATTCATTTTAGAGATGAATCATATTCATAATTAAGATGATGCTGCAAAAGATTAAACAAGTACTAGTTATTACAAGGTGAACAAGATATGATCCCAGAGCTTCTGGCTCACGATTCAGTTATCTCTGAGGCTGTGGTCCTGACCTTAACTGATACACTATTAAAGAGTTTCCTGAGTTAGGGGCTAACCAGAAGCAGACCAAATGGTGCAAACTGTGGGGAAACCGGTTAAAAAAAAAAAAAAGAAAATAAAAAAAAGGAAGGAAATAAAAAATGTACGAATGAACAAAGGGCAACATCCATTGTTATGAGTTGAATTATGTCCTACAAAAAGATATGTTGAAGTCGGACCCCTAGTACCTGTGAATGCAACAGTATTTGGAAATGCAAAAGGATCTTTTCAGATATAATCAAGTTGAGGTCAAGCTCCATTGGAGTGCCCATTCCTAGCAGCAAAGAAGGCTGGGAAATGTAGTTTCTAATAGATGAATGGCCATGGACCCAGCTAAGCTCATAGGTTCTCCCACTAAAAGGAAGGAGAGGATGGATACTGTGAGGGTTATTAGCAACCTCTAACTAGCAATCACTAATCTCTAATTAGCTTCTTTCAGTGATATTCTCTGCCCAGGCAGGAAAAAGTTGAGAAAAATAGATAAATATTTACTAATGCCACAGTCTTCCATCACATTAGTGTAAAAACCTACCCTAACAAGGTATTCATTACAAATATTTACAAATACTGGAGTTTCTCATACAAGCTTTGTATGAGCACAGCCTCATGATCATCTAAGGGGAAAAGGCCCAGATGTCTTACAGTAATAGCTCTACCTGCACCTTTCTATTGTTCAAGAAACCCATATCCTCACATTCACTCTTCTTCATGGAAACGTACTCATCAGCTTTTGCTGTGTAACAAATCACCCCCAAACTTAATAGCTAATGATGCTTTTTCATGATTCTCTGGATTTGCTGGGAGGTTCCTCTGCTCTGTGCTGGCATGGTTGGACATGAGTCATCTAGAATGGCCTCATTCACTCATCCAGTGGTTGGCAGGTTGGTTGATATGAAGGGGCCTCCACTGGGACAGCATGTGTCTAGTCCACATGACCCCTCCTCCACATGCTAGCCCCTGCTCTTCTCTCCAAGGTGGTCCAGGGTTCTGAAGGGCAGCAAGAGCAAGTAGCTCTCACACCTCTGCTTGGGTCCCTCTCGCTAATTTCTCACTGACTGAAGCAAGGCACATCATTAAGATTAAATTTAGGAAAGAGAGAAACAACTCCATCTTTTGAGGGAAAGGGCTTCAAAATATCATGACTACTTTTGCAATCTACCACTCCTCGTCATCCTCAAGCCAAAATCACTTCAAATCTTCCCATGCGGGAAATATGGAAGCGCGCATCCCCAGGACCCCCCAAAGTCTCTTTCAGTTACGGCATCAGGCTCAAAGCTCACGATTCCATGATCTATTTGAAGTCCAGTTGCAGATGAGGCCACTTGGATGCAAATGACTGAGAGCAGCTCTTCCTGATCCAGAGACCCAATGAACTAAAAAGAGGTTATCTACCTCCCATCAACGAACATGCATTGGTGAGAGAAAAACAGGGCAACCACAATGGGCACTCCCATTGTAAAGGAGGAAAATCAGGAGACAAATAGCAGTCATTGGTGTATGTCAATTCTAAGTTCAAACCCTGCATATGTTGTCAGGGAGAAGAAAACTGTACTTTATAGGGTCCTGTTTCTTCTTCCTGGCAGTGGTTACTCTTTGTTCTGCCATCTGAATTCTTGTCTTCTCCTTCTGAAATAGTCTTCCTTTACATTATAAATGTCCCATATTTACAGATGACAATGCTTCTCAGGTTTCTTCCTGACCATAGAAAACAGGAATCCCAGAGGCCTTTGCTTCATTTTCAACTGTCTCTCTTTTTTAGTCCGAACTAGCAGTGTTTTTCCTAGCATAATTTTCTTAAAAATTATGTGCATGCCCTATGAAAATTATTTGGATTCACTCCATATCCCAAAAGCCACATCCACAATTCTTCCAGAGACGCTTCTCCATATTGGGCCACATGTTAAATATTGGGCTGTCTGAAAAGTCATGACGCATTTTTGCAGTGAAAAACACAGAAAAAATACGTCATGACTTTTGCCGACAACCCAATAACTGAGCAATTAAACAGTGCTAAATGACTTTTGGGTGAATCTGTTTGTTCCTGGTTCTGACTGATTGTTGCTGGATAGAGCATCCATCCACATTAATGACAGCAATTGGGTTTTACTATTATGGTCAGGTCATTAAGAGATTTAAGTTAGGTATAAGATGTTGAGAATGGGTATGACAATAAATACAGAATCTGATATACTTATTAGCTGTGTTTTGGTTTGTATTTGTTTTGTATTTACAACAATATGGTCTCCTTTAACTCTAAAGATTCCTCCTGCTTCATCCAAAACTCTCTAGCCTTTTGTATTTTCACTTATTATGGGTCCAATATTGACCAAATGGGTGAAAATGGAATTTCCATACTAAAGATGAAAAAAAAAAAAAAGAAACCATATCTCTAGCAGGCTTTCTTTGATTTCATTAAATGAATAATTCCAAATTAATGTTACCTCAGCGTCTTTAAATAAGGCTAAAGGAATTTATATCATTTCAAGTTAGACAAATTGATCCAGAAAAATAGGGTTTCTAAAAGCCATTTAAACCAAGAATTGATGGTTCCCCAAAATATAATCAACTTCAGACATTAAAAAATTATGAAAATCAATGACATTATTACAAGGTTTATGGACAATGAAAATAATGTGCTTCCAAATTCAGAAAAGGATAACAAAATTGCATAGGCCCTCAAAAATGATGTTTCCTCAACCCATCTAATGGTGCGTAATGATATGGTTTTGTCTTATTAAATGAGAAACATAATAGCTACTGACACCTCCATTTCTATCTTAAGATATGTAGTATTATCACAATTAGTTCCTCTAATTTTCTAAAGAGTTGATAAGATTTTCATTTTATGAATAGGAAATACATTTTGAGCAAACATTTTGATATATGTATTTGAGCAAAATACATTTTGATATACCGTGGAGGCATGTTACTAACCATGCTGGAAGACAGAACCCATGCAGAGCACAGGGGTGTCGCTGAGTCTATGAAAGGAAGACTGGAATTCAGGGGAGCTCATGTGGTTGGAATTTGTAGGCAAGAACCAGAGATGAGGAAGCTATACATAGAAAGAGCTCCAGGAATCTGTACAGAAATCTTCTCCAAACTACAAATGAATACTAAGTTGTGCATCCATAGGGTGAAATTTAATAAAGTCAGGAAAGAACAATTGAGAAACTAAGAGCTCACATCGGACTGAGATGTTTGAATTTGAATCAGCCAGTGCAGAGAAGCCATGGTACCCACAGAGAGTAGAGACGTGAGAAGTATTATTGCTAAGTATAGGAGTAAACTAGCCTTATAATAAAGGCTACAGGAGACAAGTCCTTAAAAACAAACATTTAAAGAATCAAGCAAATCCACAAGTAACTGCCTTCCAGTAAAAAAAAAAAAAAAAAGTTCCTTAAGAAAGATAACAAAATCTGACACTCAGCAATGTCGCAATATGCATAGCCTTCAACTAAAATTAATAGACTGAGAAGCTGGACAATGTGATCCAGTTAGTGGGGGGCAGAGCGGGGAGGGAATCAGTCAACAGGAAAGAATACTAAAAATGACTGACATGGTGGAATCATCAGACAGGAATTTTAAAAAGCTATTATAAATATGATCAATATTTTATTGTAAAGGAAAACATACACATAATGGAAAACGCAAAGAAGAATCAAATTAAGTTCTGGAGATGAAAAATAAAATACTGAAATAAAAAATTCACTGATGGCCTCAATAGAGATTAGACACTGTAGATCAGTGAACTTGAAGATATAGCAATAGAAAATCCAAACTATAAAACAGAAAGGAAAAACAGATAAAATATGAAAAGAAATTCAGTGATTTTTTTGTCTGAATGTCAGGGTTCCTGTGTAAAGAAGATACAAATACTTAAATAAATAAGGCTTCATATTGAAAAACAAACACACAGATCCAAGAAATATATACACACAAAAAACCACACCGAACACATCATAATGAAATTGCTGAAAACCAATGATAAAAAGGAAAATCTTAAGTAGACAGATTCAAAACTATGGTTGGTGATTTCAACACCCCTCTCTATCAGCAAGTAATAAAATGAAATTTTTTTAAAAGACAGAAATCAGTAAGAATGACATTTGAATCACACCATCAATGTATCTAATTTACAGTTACAGAACATTCTATCCAACAACAGCAGAAGGCACATTCTTTACACATGCTCACAAAACACTCAAGATAAATCATACGCTGGGCATAAAAATAAGTCTCAAATTTGAAAGGACTGAAGACATACAAAGTATGCTCTCTGATGACAAAGGAAATTAAATTAGGAATCAATAACAAAAATATCTGTAAAATCTAACACACTTCTAAGCAATATATGGCTCAAAGAAGATATGATGATGAAAAGTAGAAACTATTTTTAAATGACTGAAAATGAAAGAAAAATAAATAAAATCTTGGGGGATGCAGTCAAAGCAGAACTTAGAAAAAAATTTTGTAGCTCTACACCTTTACACTAGAAAAAAAGATCTAATATAAATAAACTAAGTTTCTACCCTAAGAATACAAGGGGATAGTATCAGTCTGATAAAGGGTATCTACAGAAATCTTATACCTAACCCATATATAATGATGAAAGACTAAATGCTTTTCCTCTAACATTGGAAATGGGACAAGAAAAGAGAAATAAACACATACAAATTAGAAAAAAATTAAAACTGTCTTTAATTTCAGGCAACATGACCACATACATAGAAAATCCTAAAGAATCTACAAGAAAGTTACCATAACTGTTAAGTAAATTTAGCAAGTTTGCAAGAAAAATTAATGTCTATTGTCTTTCTATATACTATCAATAAACAATTAGAAAATGTTCCTTCTGGGGCCGGCCGAGTGGCACGATGGTTAAGAACTCGCTTGGGATGCCAGAGGGCCCCGGTTCGGATCCCACATAGGAGGGCCAGTGACACTGCCCTCCACAGCTAAGATGCTGAACAACAGCTCAACCTGGAGCTGGGCTGCCATGAGTCGCCGGCGGCGGCGTAGGCTGCAGTCCCTGTGGCAGTGGGTTGCCATGGGCTACCGTGTGTAGTCAGCAGCCAGCGTGAGCGGCCAGCAGCCGCAGTGAGCGGCCGTCCAGAAGCCGGCGACTGATCTGCCTCGCCAGAGAAGAGCACAATGATGGTGCCAGCTTGGGCCAGTGAAGCAACGTCCTCCACAACTAGATTGAAGAACAGGACGACAGCAACTTGTCTGTTCCCCTTCCCCCAATTCCCCAGCACTGTTCCCCTCCCTGCAATTCCCCAATTAAAAAAATAAATAAATAAAATAAAAAGAAAATGTTCCTTCTTTCCTGTTGATATTGTTTTGCTTTGTTTCACTGCCAGATCTCAACTGCTAATTTGTTATCCAGCCTTCTTGTGTATTAGTCAAAACTAAACCTTCTGTTAATTATTGCTCAAAAAAAGCCTTATGTTACCTGTAGTAAACAGCCACAATGGTCCAAAGCTCTTCCCATCCTGTATGTACTCCTTTGAAATATGACTTTGAGACTCTTTCTACTGATAGAACACCTGGAGCAGAGACCAATCCAATGAGGAACGAAACCCAGCCTGCACCATCCAGCCACAACCAGGTGGCCAGCTGACCATGGAGATAAGTCAAGCTGTCTCAGACCATGAGAAATGCTGACGCAACCCACAGATTGTGAGAAATAATACTTGTGTTAAGCCATCAAATTTTGGGGTGGTTTATTACACAGTAGCTTATACATGTCACTACTATTCTTCTTTCAGGGGTGAACGCAAATCCCATGCCCATAACTCACTTCACCTTCCAGTGTCCCCAGAGGCTTGGGAAGTGAGAGCCTAATGGATAGCATGGTCTCTTCATCAGTGGTTAGGGTGTGAATCACCTTTATTCTTTAGAGATATATGTGGAGTATCTAGAAGATCACATGATGCCTCAGTTTGATATAAAATAATCTTTATAGAAAAGGAGAGCAAAAGGAAGGAAATGAGAGGAAAGGATGAAGTATGAGATAATGTTGACAATTATCGAATATGGGTAAGGATAGAGGGTGTATTCATTTGCTCACCTTGCCGTAACAAAATACCAGACCAGGTGGCTTAAACAAGCTGCTTTCTCACAATTCTTGAGGTTGGGAGTTTGAGATCAGGGTGCCAACATGATCATTTTCTGCTGAGCTTTCTCCTTGGCTTGCAAATCGCCACTTTATCAGTGTGTCCTCATGTGGCCTTCCTCGGTGTGTGCGTGTGGAGAGAGGTCACTCTCTCCTCTTCTCATAAGGCCACCAAGTCCTAAGGGACTAGGACTCCATCCTTAGGACCTCATTTAACCTTAATTATATCCTAAAAGTCCTATTTCCAAATATAGTCACACTGGGGGTTAGGGCTTCAATGTATGAATTTAGGGGACACAATTCAGTCCATAAGAGATGAATTCATAGTATTTCTAATTTTTTACATTTGAAAACTTTCTATTTTGAAAACAACTCTATTTTGTCCCCTACTGTCTGCTTGATACTTTATTCAGTGAAAGACAAAAATACGCCCCAGATGAAAATTCTGGAAGGTTCTATGGTTCCTTTACACCATTAAAAATTCTTAATTAGAAAGTCCAGTTCAAGATAATAAAACTATACTTACTTTAGCGCCCAACCTTCTATTCTTCCAGGTTGTTGGAACCACTATATTTTAAAGCTTTCAATAGGAAAGGGGTTGTCAGGTCTTCATTTGTGCATCTTATCTCCCCCCACCCATAATCTGAAGGTGGTTTTAGCTTCTGTAAGAACTGACATGTTGGGGAGAAGGGCAAGGAAAGTTTTAATTGAATTTGAACTGCCACATGTTGGCCTTGTATTTGCTGGGTCCTACTTTGCTCATTTCCTTGACAAAGATGGATGCTTATGGTCATTTGGAATTCCATTCTTAACAGGAAGCCAAAGGCATACCTCCAGACTCTTCCTGGTGAGACCTTCTTGCTCTTCCAGAGGGCACTGTTGGGTAGACCTCACAAAAAACTCTTGCACGCCCCCTTCTGTGAGGTCCATGGAAAATGCTTACCCATCCTTCTCCCCATATTCTGTTCTTGTCAACCTACATCATAGCAGCAGCATTCTGAGCTCTGTCACCAAAGCATCAGCCTATGTATTAGTTTATTATCACAACAAATTATCAAATTTATTATTCTGGAGGAGGTCAGGTGTTCAAAATCAGTTTCACTGAGCTAAAGTCAAGATCCTGATAGGGTTGTGTTACTTCTAAAGAAATAGGGAGAACCCATTTCTTACCTTTTCCAGGTCCTAGAGGTGCCCTGCATTCATTGGCTTATGCCACCCAGCTCTGATTCTGACCCCCCTGCCTCCCTTTCAAAAGGATCCTTGTGATTCCACTGGGCCCACTTGATTATCCAGGTTAACCTCCTCATCTCAAGATCCTTAACTGAATCAAATTTGCGAAGTCCTGTTTGCCATGTGAAGTGACATATTCACTGGTTCCAGGGATTAGGGTGTAGAGATCTTTGGGGGCAGGGGGAGACGGGCATTATTTTGCCGACACCTTATCTTCCACATTTCTGGAGGGATGGTGATTGTGTGAGTTGAACCCGAATTCGTTATGCCTCAATTACAAAGAACACGCAGCAGCTGTCCCAGTCTCCTTATGAAAGTCCCTCCCATCAGGCTGGAAAAAAAGGAACACTTCACTCCTTCCCCAAGGAGGGCAAGGTCTTCTCCGAAGATCTCTCTTCCTCAGTCCCCTTCACAAAAGTCTGACCTCTTCTTTGACCCTTAGTCCATCAGGCGCATCCAGAGTTGTGGAACAAGTTACTTTTATGTTTCTTTTATAAAATGTGTATGTGGGGCCAGCTTAGTGGCATGTTGGTTAAGAGTTGGCTTGGGAGCGCCAGCTCTGAGCAGCAGGGCCCCGGTTTGGATCCCACATGGGCCAGTGATGCTGCACCCTCTACAGCTAAGATGGTGAACACCAGCTCCACCTGCAGCTGGGCTGCCGTGAGTCGCCGGCGATGGCGTAGGCTACAGTGGGCTGCTGTGAGCTACCGTGAGTGGCCGGCAGCTACTGTGAGTGGCTGGCAGCCGGCATGAGCTGCCGTGAGCGGCCTTCCAATGGCCGGTGACC
>NW_017731418.1:57443-61805 GCF_001890085.2 Hipposideros armiger
GAGGGCAGTGTCACTGGCCCTCATATGTGGGATCCGAACCGGGGCCCTCTGGCATCCCAAGCGAGTTCTTAACCATCGCGCCACGCGGCCGGCCCAAGAAATGTATTTTTTCATTCTTAAACCTCTCTCTAATAGTGTAATGGCTAAAATAATTTATAAAATCCACAAAATAATGGTGCCATAAATTGTATTCACATTATTATTAGACATGTTTACCCAAATGATGAAAATGAATTAAGAGATTTTATCCAAAAGTAGAATAACAGCATTTGATGTTCAGATCTGGAGTATTTCTTTAATCAAACATTCCATCAAATTAGAGATGTCTAATTTCTGAGAACACACACACAAAAAATGAGATAAAGGTTCTATTGGTATATTAGTTTGAACTCTTTTGGGATGTAACAAAAAACTATAGCTTCAACCAAAAAAAGCAGATGATTGGGGAAGTTTCAAGGATAGAGTATATGATGAACTCACAGAGAGAAAATGCAGCTATTATCAGGAGATTTCTAAACTCAGGCACTCAAAAGCCTTTAGAACTGTTTTTTGTCTCTACTCCCTCTGGTTTTCTACATCATTCTCTCTGGCTGAAGGGTTACATGGCAGAATATATGACAGACAAAAGATTTTAGGTCTTTAAATTATCAATCAAGTGATCAGAAGGGACTTCTTAGTTCAAATTTTCAGGGAAGAGGCTGCCTTCCTTGGCTTGGGTCATGTACCTATTCCTGGAATAAGAGATCACACTGCATGAAGATCATGTTCATGTAGGTGAAGGGCAGATGGCAGTGTGCAAGAAAGACCACTATAGCAGGTCATTCCAAGCGTTTGGATAGAGGAATGCCGAAAACCTACAAGACTATTCACGCCTGGGCACATACATCCTACAGGTCGTTGGCCCTGAGTGCATTCTATTCTGCTTGCTTATTCTGTCTGCAGAAGTGCCACATATCAAGGCCACATTGTACATTATCACCTCTGGTTAAGGATAATTGTAAAAGGATGTGGGCAGTAAAAGTTTAAATACCAACCCCATGTGGTTATAAACCTGCACGGGAGACAAACCAGAGCCCAGCCATAGCTCACAAACTTCCCTGTTCTCTCTTCTTCCTGAGGGTGGAGCCCACTGAGGGACTCCACTTTATGCAGTCATCTTGGCTACAAATCCCCGCCCCCCACTCCGGGCACCGAGGCTTTCTGTCCTGTCCCTAATGGATCTCAAGAGCCAAGTACTTCAGTCAACAAAACCAGCTTCCCAGGTCTGTCATGGTGGCAGCTTGGAACTCTAACCCTAGTCAGTAAAATGCATAAATATCTCACATAAACGCCATGGTTCGCATTCAACATTAGGAACTTTTCAGTTGCAATGAATAATCTATATATCTGACCCAAACCAGCCAGTCTTTTAAAGTTTCCTCTGGTTGTTGATTATAATTCTAAAGCTATAGGGTTTTCTTTAGCTTTTCGCAAAGCTAAGCTATTTCAGAGGATATTCTATGTAAGAAGATGATCTAAATGTTTTCAGAAACATGGTTAGAATTGTACCACATAACAAGATATTTTCAGAGTTCTGCCTACACCGAGGAGTCTCTCATGCAATGTCTCCTCAAATGTGAGCCCTTCAGGCATCTTTGCCACACAGAATTCACCCCCAGAAATTTCTAATGGCATGGAAGAAGAAAAACTATCAAAATCAGGAGTTTGGAAATTTAAGCAGGTGAGGGAATCTTGGTGGAAGGGTTACAAACAGAAATAATGAATAAACTTTAAACAATAAGATAGTTTCTCACTATACTCTAGAGTAAATAAAGGTAGTCTATCATTTTCTTCAAAATAAACAAACAAAAAACAACATGAAAGTGTTTACATATAGTTACAACGTTTAGATGGCTATTTCCTATGGTCTTCATTATTTCCAAATAATGTTCACAGGGAAACGTATGGCTCTAATTTTATACTTTAGAAAAGGAAAAAGTTTAAAAATCCCCTTTGAAAAGCTTTCTAGAAAAAACCTGCTGTGTAAACCTCCCCCAAATAGGAAGATACACAAATGGCCAACACACATGCTCAATATTACTCATCATTAGCAAAATGTAAATCAAAATCAAAATGAGATATCACCTCATATCCATTAGGAGGGCTATCATCAAACAAAATAGAAAATTGTAACAAGTGTTGGTTAAGAATGTGAAGAAATTGAAACCCTTATGCACAGTTGATGAGAATGTAAAATGGTGCAGCCCCTATGAGATAGTATAGTGGTTCCCCAAAAAATTAAAAATAGAATTGCCATTTGATCCAGGAATTCTGCTTCTGGATTTACATCCAAAGAATTGAAAACAAGGTCTCAAAGTGATATTTGTGCTTATTTTCGTAGCAGTATTATTCACAAAAGCCAAAAGGTAAAAGCAATCCAAATAGCCATTGGCAGATGAATGGATAAAGACAATACAGAATACACATATAATAGAATTCAGCCTTTTTAAAAAGGAAGGGAATTCGGACACATACTACAATATGGATGAACCCCTAGGACATTACGCTAAGTGGAATAAGCCAATTAAATAAAGAAAATACTGTGTATATGATTCCACTTACATGAGATATCTAGAACAGTCAAATTTATAGAAACAAAGTAGAAAAGTAGCTGCTAGGGTTGGGGCGGGGATGGGGAGGAATAGGGAGTTGTTTTATGGGTATAGCGTTTCATTCTTGCAATTCCAGAAAGCTCTCGAGGTTGATTGCACAATTGTGAATATATTTAATCTTTAGGAAATGAGACTTCCAATATAATCATTTTAAAATGAGATTAAGGACACAGATTAGAAGTCATACTGAATTTCCATGTATTTACTGAATTGTTTTCAAACTGTTGACTATCACAAAACTTGCAAACTGACATGAAATTTAGCATTTCTGTTTGGAACCGATAATGGATCAGTGCTTAAAACTACGATTTTGAAAGTGTAACTAGGTGGGAATAAAATTCACTGTTCTCCATACAAGGAATCTAAGCCTGTGGCAGTCTGGTATTTGGTCACCAAACCATCTCCCTTCCAGTCCTGGACACACAGGTAGACTACATTTCCTAGCTTCCTTTTCAGTTAGGTGTGGCCACACATGTGCTCGGGCCAGTGCACTATGGGTAGAAATGACATATGCCACCTGCAGGCCTCATCGACACAACCCTCCCAATGTGGTATCCTCCGTGCTGAGGAAGGAGCTAGGGAAGGGCAGAGCCACAACATAGCAGAAACCTGGGTAAGAGCCCCTGGCGAAACTAGGACCACAGGTCAGACCATTTCTTCAGCAAGAAAATTTATGATGTGAAGCCCCTAAAATGTTGCATTGTTGAAAGAGTCAGTTTACCCAAACTCAACGACAACAACATAAGGCAGGAAAAACTATTAATCACAGTTGACCACTAAATTAAATTTTTACTCAGTTTTGTAAAGGCATGCATATTGATAACAAAACAAACACCCTGCTTGGAGCTGGAGTTCATTACTACTTGCACATGGAATGTCTTCCTAGACACAATCTTCAACCTGAGTTGGCACAAATGACTACACTCGGCTCTGCCAGCAACATTGTCGTGAATCGATATTTGCTCATTTGAACACTCTAAATTTATCTATACAAGCAAACCTTCATTAAAATATTATATGCCAAGACAGAGTGAATACATGATTGCAAAACTGAAGACATGATTAGCTGTACCCCTTACATGGTTGGAACAACCCGGTTAGAAATCCATCTGAACAACCTCCTGAAAATATTTTGAATACTTTAAAAATACTTGGAATATTTAATAAAAGTTTTCATCAGCACCTTCTCAAACTAGATGGCAGCAGCAGACAACAGATTAAACACACAGACACACAACACACACAAAACACAACACATACACATCTCTTCTACCATTTGGTAAACATGACACAATTAGAAGGAGAAGTCTTTGAAACAGCATGAAGCACAAATTAACAAAAAAACGAATGAGATGTTGGCGAGGAATTAATTATAAGTATCCAACTCTGTAAGTAAAGGTGGTCTTCCATCACTGCTACATACTCATAAATGGGGGTTTCTTAATACTACGGTCCTATAAGTTCACAGAGTATCCAGCTCTGAGCCACTGGAATCCCCAGTGAAAGGGGGCTGAGAAAATGCTATGACCAAAGGCTGCCTGGGGCTTCAGGCACACAGAACTGGATACACCAAGGAAGGTGGAAAGACAGGACACATCAGCAAGCATTCATGCAAGTGAATACTTGTCCTATGAGCTGTGTTTATCAATTGATGCCTCCAATATTGTAATATTACTTACCACTGGCTGGAGCTTTAATGACCAATATAAGA
>NW_017731418.1:63157-67156 GCF_001890085.2 Hipposideros armiger
AAATAACTGGGATGAGAATCAAGTTTGATAAAATTATAGATAACAGACAGTGTGAAGAGCACAAGTGATTGTCTTCAGCGAAGTAATAAAGTGTGGCACTGGTGACCAGCATCAGTAAACGCCATCCTTGGCCTAGATGACATGACCCATTCAGCTACTCAGAAATTCTTTAGTCCTCAGTTACCAAAATTTTTAAATGAGAAAAATGAATGAGCCAACCTCTAAGAAAACTGAAACATCTCTTAACAGTTTATGATTCTATGAAAAATGGAGAGATCTCAACCAGCAACAAACCATAAATCATAAATGACAAAGGTGGTGGGGGGGGCATGTAATATGCTATTCCCTTCCTACACACAAACACCAAATTTCAATTCCATCAAATGCTAAGAATATAATGTGTAAAATCATCGCTCATCATGTTCTATGCTTGGAGTATCAAAATACTCCGAGTATTTTTAGTGGAATCCTCATTTTATTCCAAGTAATTTGAGTTTTTTCTAGTCTGCCACCCTTCCACCCCGCCACCCCCCCAGTTCCAGGCTTCTCTTCCTTGTTATCCACAGGAAGTTATGCTTAAATTACTAAATGCTTACTGAACAGTGAACATTTTCCAGTAGGGAAATTCGTCACTTCCTGTGGAGAGGTAGAAAAAAGCAGAGGAAGAAATTCTTTACCTGTGTAGCGCTGACCTACAGGTCAGAGAAACAGATTAAACACTGGAATGATGTCTTGCAAAATAACAGAGCAAAATTAAAATACCAGTAACTAAAATACCATTTCCTATTAGTTTGTTTTTGTCATTTCTAAGCACCACCCTGTACATACACATCAACATACCTACAAAAGGCTTAAGTAGAAGTATCAGTTTTATTATTGCAAAGCAAAATAATTTACGTCTCATGCAGTAATCCAATGAAAAGAACATTTGCACTCTAATTGGTGATCCTGTGGAGTCTGAGAATTACTCTGTGTAAATAGGCAGTAAAGCTCTCAGATTTTCAGGTTTATCAAGGTAGCCTGACTCTTCGCATTTCTTGAATGTAAACTTTTGAATCTGATCTGATTTAAACCTTTAGGCTTTAGTGTCAAAAGGGTTCTTAGCTGTGCCAATCTTTTCCGGCACTGTCTGGTCTATCAGAGGGGCGAGAGGAGGCAGGTCAGACCGCATCTAACTTTCAGGAGTTCGAGGAATGGACCCAGTGAGGCCGCACACTGGAGATGGGTCAGGACTACAGTGCATCGATGACCAATGATAACTTTTGGATCAGATCTGGTTTTACCCTTGGAAGGGAATTTAAAAATCAGTAGCTTAGCATAAACCTAAGGAACTTTCTCTCATTAAGAACAAAGCAACAGCCAACAGAAGAGCCAATATGAGGAACCTAAAACAAGTGAATGTGAACCTTACATAGTAGCTCTTCATTTACACTAAAGAATAACATATGTGCTGGACAAAAGGAAAGACTGAATAACAAAATCAAACTCAAATATAAACCACTGAAAAGCCACACAAGTGGCAAAAATAGTATTATTAGGATCAAAGTGATATGGCAAATGTAATGAAATATAGGAAGAGCTTTTTAGGCATTTCCATTTAAAAAAACATTCTGTGATGGGGCCAGCCTAGTGGCTCGTTGGTTAAGAGTTAGCTTGGGAGCGCGAGCTCTGAGCAGCAGAACTGCTGGTTCGGTTCCCACATGGGCTAGTGACGCTGCGCCCTCTACAGCTAAGATGGTGAACAACAGCTCAACCTGGAGTTGGGCTGCTGTGAGTTGCTGGCGAGAGCGTAGGCTGCAGCCCCTGTGGCAGTGGGTTGCCATGGGCTACTGTATGTAGCCAGCAGCCAGTGTGAGCGGCCAGCAGCCACAGTGCACGGCCATCCAGAAGCCGGCGAATGATGTGCCTTGCCTGGGAAGAGTGCAATGATGGTGCCAACTTGGGCCAGTGAAGCAACATCCTCCACACTAGACTGAAGAACAAAACAACAACAACTTGTCTGTTCCCCTCCCCCAATTCCCCAATAAAATCTTTAAAAAATTAAAAATTAAAAAAAAAACATTCTGCGAGACCTTTTTAACACCTTGTAGTATTTAAAACTATATTTATAAAATGTATTAGTCCAAGAGCCCTTTGCTTTATTTGCCATAATCAGTGGGGCTAATTATGAATACTTCTCATTAAAATAACCCAATGTACAAACATCTTTAAAATAGAACTAAATGCTTCTATTGTAAAACATAAAAGTATAAGATTGACGCAATGACAAACACCTGTTTATTGTATTAAATACAAGTCTGAAATGTTAAGTAGATATTACAGATTTCAAAAAACTACATTTCAGATTCCCAAATGTTCTGCTGGTGCTTTGACAATTAAAACAATGCTTTAGAGGTTTTTCTTTCTTTCTTTCTTTTTTTAATTCATATAAAAAGCAACAACTGGGGGATATAAAATAAGTAAAACCTGAAACTTTGACGTTTATTCAAAATTCTTTTGAATTCCTAAAACGGCTGTAAACGGTTTGTGTCGTCCATGTTCATAGCTTAAAGGAATGTGACTATCACAGTTTGTATGGATTTTGCCCGGAAAGCCCACCAACGCTACACAGTAGTTTCGTGTTTCCATAATCCAGTCCTAACATTGCCAGTGCTATCTGTACCCAGCAACGGTCCATCCTGCCCATTGCTTTTGACTGGTCCATTCTGAATGGCCAAGTTGAGTCCATAGGACTTCTGCTGGCTTTCAAGTTCAACTACAATTGGCTTCCTTAATGCATCTTTTTTACTACTAGTTGAAACGGGCTTTTCCAAATTTCTGCTGCTTTTGGGGAGTGTGCTACAAGCATCACTGCTGTCTTGCTGGGGTGGGTTGTACTGTCTCTCTCTATAGGCTAAGTAAGCTCTCCGGCTCCTCGAGTGGCCTTCGTTATTGCCCGGCCGACTTTTTGGTAAGCCGTTCTGCACGCTGCCTTCCACGCTGGTGGGGACATCGTAGGCATATTCTCTGAGGACGGTGAGTCGGCTTGCCCGGTGCCCTTTACTTCTATTTTTGTGATGGCGGCTTGGGTGCACATTTGTTCGAAACTGAACTTCTAAAGGTGCCACATGCATTTTAATATCGTTGTCCATTGAATGTTCAGTCAGGCTATTATCGAGCTGGGGTGTGGCGTTCAGAGGCAGAGAATTGGCGTGGCACTGAGCTGCAGCAGCCTGAAGGTTGGTTAATTTGCATCCCTGGGAGGAATTTTTGAAGCTTGATGCACTCTTGTTTGTGCACGATGACTCCGCGCTGCTGTTGGTGCATTTGGGAGCCTCTCCATTTGTCCCGCTCGAGTTGGGGGGCTGCACGTTAACTTGCACCGAGTACGAGCTCCGGCCTGGGCAGCAAGTCATGATCCACGCAAGTCTGACGTCCTCCCGATTGACACAATGGTGAGCCACGATGAACGCGCTGAGGCTTAAACACGTGGCCCCGAAAAAGAAGCTAAAAACCAAGTCCAAGGGGTAATACAAAGAAACAGCCAAGGCCCCAAACATCCACAAGACAACATATAATAGCAAAGTCAGGCTGGCTCCCAAAAGTTGAGAATGAAAAGTGTGCTCATTTTCCAAGGCTGACGTGGGTATCAGAGACAAGGACATGGAATCCTGATGATTCACTTCGCCGTTCTCATTGGCCGCCAGCCTCTGCTGCTCCTCGGTGGGCTCCTTCAGCTCATATTTGCGCTCAGGGTGCCTTTTCAACTGAATAAATATGCTTAGAAAGTACATACAGTTCACGAAAGTGATGAAGCTGGCAGGCCCGTAGAAGGCTCCCAAGGAGGGTTCCCACGCCATCCAGCAACTAGGAAAGAAAACGGTGAGCCAGCTCAGATGCTATATATGTCAACAAACTGTTTACAAAATTGCATGAAACGTTAGTGCCTGGGAAGCAGTTAAAAGAGAAGCAACTGGGTCAGGTACGCAGGGAACACAAACTACTCACTAGGGCGCACTT
>NW_017731418.1:73321-77389 GCF_001890085.2 Hipposideros armiger
AGATATACAGTGGGGAAAAGACAGTCTCTTCAACAAATGGTGTTAGGAAAACAGTACAGCCACATACAAAAGAATAAAACTGGACCACTACTTTAAACCACATACAAAAACAAATTCAAAATAGTTTGACTTGAATGTTAAGACTTAAAACCCTAAAACTCCTAAAAGAAAACATAGACTGGAAGCAACCTGATATG
Source organism: Hipposideros armiger (assembly GCF_001890085.2). Lineage (NCBI taxonomy): Eukaryota > Metazoa > Chordata > Mammalia > Chiroptera > Hipposideridae > Hipposideros > Hipposideros armiger. Next base: position 73,519 of record NW_017731418.1, read on the forward strand.
AGCCTTAGCAATATTTTTTTGGACTCATCTCCTCAGGCAAGAGCAACAAAAGGAAAAATAAACAAAGGAGAATACATCAAACTAAAAAGCTTTTGCACAGGGAAGAAAACCATCAACAAAATGAAAGGCAACCTACTGAATGGGAGAAAATATTTGCAAATCATACATCCAATAAGGGGTTAATATCCAAAGTACATAAATAATGTACACAATTTAACATCAAAAAAGGTGAACAATGTATTAAAAAACAGGCAGAGGACTTGAATAGACATTTCTCCAAAGAAGACATACAGATGGTGATCAGGTACATGAAAAGATGCTCAACATCACTAATTACCAGGGAAACGCAAATCAAAATCCCAATGCGATTATCACCTCACCTCACACCTGTGAGAAGGGCATTATCAAAAAGACAAAAAAATAACAAGTGTTGGCGAGGATGTGGAGAAAAGAGAACCTTTATATGCTGTTGGTGGGAATGTAAGTTGGTACAGCCACTATGGAAAACAGTATGAAGGTTCCTCCCAAAATTAAAAATAGGACTAGCACATGATCCAGCAATTCCACTTCTGGGCATTTATCCAAAGAAGATGAAAACACTAATTTGAAGAGATATATGCACCACTTTGTTCACTGCAGTATTATTTACAATAGCCAAGATATGGGAGCGACCTAGGCGTCCATTGACAGATGAATGATAAAGACGAGGTGGTGTGTGTATTTGAACATATATGTATATATTAATTATATTCCAATACTACTGGAATAGATACAATTGAATACACACACACACACACACACACACACACAGAATGGACTATTACTCAGCCCCCAAAAAGAATGAAATCTGACCATTTGCAACAACGTGGATGGACCCAGAGAGATTTATACTAAGTGAATAATTCAGACAGAGGAAGATAAAAGCCATATGATGTCACTTAGTGTGGAATCTAAAAACAAAACCAAAAACAAACAAAGAAAAAGAAACAGACTCATAGATACAGCAGAATTTTCTTGTTTTATATCTAAGAGGGAAAACTCAACCTTTAGATTTTGAAGTGTTTTCTATGACATTTCAGAATTTCCAGAGAATTCTTCATATGTGAAAGATACTGAAGCATTCTGGTAAAACAAGTATTACCAATAGTGGAATTTTAGGAGTCCGATGTCATCTGGTGACAGTTACGTAAGCAAATCCCCAAGTATCCCACAGGAACCAGAATAAAGGAGGGCGTGAGCTCTAGTAGGGGTGTATTCCATCTTAAGGAATGAGGCACTCCTGCTGTATTCTCTCCACCAGTTACTTGGGCTATACTTGAAATACAACCTCATAGTCATAATTTCTTTGAAATAAATCAGAAATACAAGTGAAAAGTGTGTATATGGTTTGGAAATAAGTAATCTAGTGCATAGGGCATTTAAAAGACGCATAAAACGCAACAGATTATTACTTAAGAGAGTCTTCTTCCCTCAGGCCATCAATTTCCAAAGCTGCAAAATGAATACAGATTAATTATCCTGAAGCATTGTTTCGTGTGTGTGTGTGTGTGTGTGTGTGTGTGTGTNATTCTAGGGCATTCCAATTTATATTCCAGACCAATATATGGCTGCCTGTCCTTCTAAAAAGAGTCAGGCTATATTCCCTCAGTTAAAAATCTTCAATGGCTGCCCACAGTTTAACATGGCGCCCGAAGGCCCGAAACTCTACTTTTACCCTGAATCCCTGCTACTCTACACCATAACCATGGTTCCAGCCAACGTACATGTCCCAAAGTTTCCTCAGCTCTCCACACAGACCAATGTATGACGTGCTACCTTTCCCTTTTGCTCTAATCACTGATGAAGGTTCATGCCAGAGGTCAAACAACCGCCACCCCCCAGCCCTGCGCCAACGGAGGATGGCTACTTTTCATGCACATTCAAAGAACTGTAGTATCTCTACCACAGTTCTCAAATGGTCAACAGCCAGGTCTTCACGTGCCTGTTTCCTCAGACTGTAAACTCAAGGGCGGGAGGGCTTCTCTAAGTCAGGAATACATCTAGCGGTCAATATCAACTCAGAGTCCTTGATCAATTTTTGCTCATCTAGCACAATAATCCATTGACAATTTTGTAAAATTATAATGGGTAAAAAGGGCATACCTCTAAAACTGTTTTGTCTTTTGTAGAAAATAATAAAATAGACACACACTTGAGTAGATTAAAAGCTACGACATGACTTCAAGGAAGTAAAAAGAGCTAACGTTTTCTCAGAGCCGATGATATGGCCAGTACCTTCTTAACTGCTTTACGCGTTAACCCATGTGCTCCTTACAACAACCCTATGACGTAGGACCATTCCACTGTTCGGATGAAACAGGCAGGCCCACACGGGGTACAGCAAGGCGCAGAGCCAGGGTTCAAAACGAGGAGGCCCAGCTTGCAAGTTCTTCCTTTCACTTTCTAAAATTCACTCGGCAATGTTTTGTTATGACTACGCTTCATTCAATTTTGGTTTAATGAACATTTAACGTAACACAGCGAACAAAGATATTAGATACCTGAGCATTGGTCTTGGCGGAGGTGGCAGTTCGTCAGGATCCTGGCATCTTTTCGCTTTTTTAGTGACTTGTTTATAGATATTCCGAGCTGTCACTCCCACCCATAGGACTGTAGCAAGGGTGGAATAATGAAGAATTATTCCGACCTAGAAAGAAGATTGAAGAATACATAAAATGAAAGGAAGAAAAAAATACCTCCCTTTCAATCATCAAGTGTAGTAGCTGCCAGTAAGGTTTATGAACAAGATTGGTAAGTAACTTTCAAAAATCTGATTCAAAAACAGTACGAAGGTATATTCTAATGATCAACTCCTTTGCCTGCTAACAAAACAAAGAAAACACTCTACCAGACATATAAGAGAGAATCAATGTTCTCTAATAGACAAACAAACAGTTGGATCTAGGAGGCCCACAAGCTACAACTTACACTCAAGATGACCTTTGATACACTATAGAATTGGATCCTGGACAACAGTGAACCAAAGGTGTGTTTCTCATAGATGCAATGTTATCAATTATGCAGTGTTCAGTTTCTAACGTCCACTTTAAGGGGGAATGTAGAAGGCCAGGGGTAATTACAGGGCACAAGTCACTGCCTAAGGAATCAGCTTTAGAGAAAGAGACCTGAGCTCAAATCCAGGGCTTTGACATAAACTAATGGAAAGAGAGCAATTTAACATATTGGTGGTTAAGAGGGAAAGCTCGGAGTAAAAAAAAATTTGCCTGGTTTTAAAACTAGGATCTACCCCTTACCTGCTGTGATACCATAGCAAATCACAAGTATTGTTTTCCTCATTTGTAAACTGAGAATGCTATGAAAGTACTGTGAGGTTTCAATTCAATGCTAAATAAAGCATTTAGTACACTGCCTGGAACATGATAAGCAATGAACAAAAAAAGATCTATATTTATTATTACTTATTAGGAGTGTGGTTTTTAAGAAAATGTCACTTCTCTGAAACTAACTTTCCTCATTTGAATAGTGAGGATTATCAAAATCATCTTTAGGGTTTTTTGTAGGAATTGACTGTGCATAATACCTGGGACATAATAAGTGCTCAATAAATAGTGAGTGCTGCACACCTGAAACTAATACGATATTGACTGTCAATTATAATTGAAAAAAATTATTTAAAAAAATAGTGGATAACTACTAATTGAGTTTCCTTCCTCAGGGGTGATGAAGGACCTTATTTATCATAGGACCTATGTTTGAAGCAACCCTAAAGATAAAATTCTAGATGCAGATATATAATATATACATATATATATATATATGTGTGTGTGTGTGTGTGTGTGTGTGTGTGTGTGTGTATATGGGACTAAGAGAG
>NW_017731418.1:80299-114571 GCF_001890085.2 Hipposideros armiger
TATATATATATATATATATATATATATATATATATATATATATATATATATATATATATGAAACCTAGCCTAACCATAAACTCTCACATACTGGAGACCAGACATTATTATAACAACTGTATTTTTTTTTTACCACCACCAAACCTAAGACAGTATAGCATGCATAGCGAGTGTGTAAAAAATAATCTTTAATACTCATATAATCCTATATGAATATGCATCAAAATGAAAATAATAACAGCTTCCACTACTGAATGCTTCCGAGCATCATCGTTTGTTAGTGTTAATAACCCTGAGTTACAGACAAGGAGGCTGAGGCTGAAAGATGTGAAAGCATCCACCAGGTCACATGGTCAGCTGCAGAGCCACAAATCAAGCCCAAGTGTGCTGGATTCCAAAGCCAGGGCCCCTGTGTTATTCCCTCCTGGTCTTCACTCAATAGTCATGTGATTTACCCCAGTGATGGGGAGCGAGAGACTGGCATTTGAATCTGCCTCTGCCACCGAACAGCCCCAGTGATTTGGGGCAAATTATTTCAATTCCCTTAGCTGCTATCTCTGTACTTATTAAATATATGCGTAAGAAGTACCTCCTAGGATTAATGAAAGTTAACACATCTGCAGTAGTTGGCAAGTAGAAAGTTCTTAATATCCCCTGATTAATTTTTTCCCAGTGCATCTCACATGCCATTACAGCAGTCCCTTTAGATAAGAGGACACCTGAGAAGATCGGATGCCACTACAGTGAGCTGATTAAATCATGGAGTGGTAGAGCAACAAGGTCACTCAAATGAAATCCAGCCAAATCCTTTCACTGCACAGCTAAGGAAACCAGGGACCAGAGAATTAACCATCAAGCAATTATTTGGAGGCACATCATGACCCACACCCCACATCCCTTCCAACCTTGAGTCAACACTCCCTGCTGCTCCGTCCCTCAGCTTCTTAGTTCTCCTTCGGCTCCTTTTGCAAAAGACAGTTAAAGGCTGTCGAAAGCACCCAAGCTACCACCTGGCACTGACCTAGAACCAGAGCGGGGAGTACCTGGCTGGTGGCACATTTCATAGTCTCAACCAATCACTGGGGAGGAAACTGTATTAGAATCTGTTCACACTGTTCATAAAATATATGAGCTCTAAAAGGGAGATTAAAAAAAGATACAACTACCCCAATTATGTGCACATCTAAAACTGCAGGTAAAATATGGACTCTTTAGGGTTCAGTTTTAGAGCTGAAGCCTTCACGATCATTTCACTTAACTAGCCCAACCCATTATTTTAGTGAAGAAACATTAAGTCCTTCCCGGGTTAAGTAACTAGTCATACAGGCTGTTCTGAAAGGCACAGAATTAGAGCCTACCAGCCAGTGTCTGGAATCCTAGGCTGGTTCTTTTTTTTTTTTTGAAGATTTTATTGGAAAATAAAATCCAATAAAATTAGAAGGGAAGGGAGACAGCAAAGCTGTTATCCTTCAGTCTTAGTTGTAGAGGGCGCAGCTAGCTCAGCTCCAAGTCCAGTCGCCATCAGGCCACCTGTCGGCAGCTCGTGGCTGCTCAGCTCAAGGTACCATGTTCAATCTCAGTTGCGGGGGACACAGCCCACCATCCCATGTGGGCGTCGAACCAGCAACCTTGTTGTTAGGAGCACATGCTCTCACCAGCTGAGTCATCTGCCACCTGTTGGCAGCTCAGCTTTGGCACAGCTCACTGGCTCATGTGGGAATCGAACCGGTGACCCTGTTGCTCAGAGCTCACACTCTTAACCAACTGAGCCACTTGGCCGGCCCCCTAGGCTGGTCTTTTTTGCATTGCACCACTCCCCTCTCGGCTGGGTACTAAATTAATTCAGTACTTACTACAATAGCACAGTGAAGCGAGTCATGTCTGAGTCAGGAATAAGAAGAGGTTATGTCTTTCACAGAAGAAGGGGAACATTGTAAAAACAGAAGCAAATGATATGTGGGAACATACACAGACTTGCCTTTCCCTTTCCATGTAAATCTTTAAGGAATTGGTTCTAGCAGTCCTGAAAACTCACTGCAATGCCTCTCCTTTTCATCCTAGAAACAGAGGTCTAAGTACCATTCAGGACAATGGAAGGCCGGTACCCTTCCAGTGGACTCTTTCTATTCATGCCCTTCAGGAAGTAAAAAAAGTGTTTGCTTCAAGAAGTCAATGACTGTGCTTAGATAAAACAGACAATGCCTACCTGAGTAGTGTGCCTAGTGCCCTAACAGCCTATGCTCGAAATGGCTGCAGGGTTCAAAGATTTCTAGTACTTGCAAACAGAGGCCTTTTTGTTCATTCACCCAACACATATCTGCTAAACACCTCTGATCAGGTCCTGTGCGGGACCTTATTTATGGCAAATCCATATACTTCCGGCCCCTCCCAAGCTGAGCGTTCAGAGCCAATAATTAGGTAAACGCCAGTTAATTACCAAGTTTTGTAGGCACTTTGGGATTTTAGAAAGCACCACAGGATAATGAGGGGAGGTGAAGGACAGCATCTCTGCAACACTAACAGTAAACCTAGACCTGTGAGGTAAGTGGGCGTCAGCCATGTGAACAAGAGGGGGAGGACTGAGAAGAGAGAGTGCCGTCTTCTGTGCATGTACCAAGCTGAACTGAGAGGCGTTACCTGGCTTCTTGTAGGCTCCAAACAAGGCTGTTTTCAAATGCACAGTAATAGCCTAAAACAGGGAAATATTCCGCACAGCAGAGGTAATTTTGTCAGTAGTAACAGAAGTAGTAAGAGCTAACATCTATTGAGCACTTACTGTATGCCGGGTACTCTCCAGTCATTTAATCCTCTCAGCAATTCTTTTATACAATTCCATTGTAAATTACATGTAAAATGTATACAACATTGGATTCATCATCAGCCTGAGGTTCATGGCACGTGTTAATGATGGGCCATGCATGGCCTGTCTTAATCTAGATATTTAATTAGTTCTTGTTCATACTAAGTATCCAAGAATCACCAACAAGACAAAAGATTAACACCTGAATAGAACAATATCACCCATGGTAACCATCACTTTATGGCCTATGTTCATCATCCCCTGGATTTCCTTTTCTGACAGTTTCACTGCACACTTCATTAAAAGTGTGCTGTTTCATTTTAGTTACTTTTATTTTTACAAAAGAAGAGAGTGAATGTAATTATGGGACTAAGACATATTCATAGTTACCGTTGTTATAATTCATTAGTTTTGGCTCTCATATGTTACAGTTTATTCATTCAGTATCTCAGCAATGGGCATTTGGGTTGCTTCCAGGTTTTGCTACTGTGTATGGTACACTATGAATATTCATTTGCACGTACCTACTCATATGCACACCTCTGTTATATATGGGTAAGCTTACTCTCTGAGCCCAGAAGTGGGACCCACTATGTTCCAGGGTCTATGAACGCTTAACCTGAGCAGGTTAGGCCTCTGAGGGTCACCCACTCACATCGTCACTGGCAGTGTATGAAAGATCATGTGGGTTCACATGTTCAATACCTGACACTGTCAGGCTTGATTGTTGTCGACAGAAAAGGCATACAATGATAACTCACTGCGGTCTTAATTTGCATCTCCACGACCACCAAGGACTGTGAACTTCTCTTTGTGTGTGTACCGGCCCTGTGTACTGAGTCTTCTAGGCAACATCTGCCTACTCTCCTGTCATTTTTTCTACTGGGTGTTTGGTGGCCTTTTCATTGATTATAGTTTTTAATACATTTTACTCTAATGTTGTCAGTGGTCTGTATTGAGAATGACTTCTTCCAATTTGAAATTTGTCTTTTCACTTTTGTTTAAGAAATCTTCAACAACAGCTCTTATTTTTAACTTAGTCAAAATGATCTCTTTTCTAGTCAATGCTTTTTGGTGTCATTTTTCAGAAATCCCTCCTTATTCCAAGGACTGTGATAATTTGTAATACTCCTATGAATTTTAACATTTTGGTTTGGGCATGCAAGTTTGTTTTTTGGGTTTTTTTTCTACTACCTCTTTGATCAGGTTTTTATTCAAAGCTAGCTGTCCAAAGTGATTTGACCTTTATGGAATAAACAAATTTATGCCGCAGGCGTCTTTTCTTCTGTGGTGAGTTTCTTTTCTGCAGCCTTCTTCTCAGCTGCTGGTTTCTCGGTAGCTGCAGCCTTTCTTCCCGACAAAGGCTTCTGCTTCGTAAGCCAACAGCCTTCTTTCCTTTCTTTCCTACCGCTGGCTTCTCGCCTGGAACCCCCCTTCTCATGTGACTTGGCTTCTAGAACTGCTGCCGCTTTATCCCTCTGGAACTTGTAAATCCTGACCCGGTGAAGAATGGTGCTCTGGTGCATGGTCTTTGCATGTGGGTTTAGCTTCAACGTGCTTCTCAGGTTTTTCAGTGCATTCTTCCTCAGGACTCTGTGATGAATCTTCTTGCGTGGTGCTCAAAGGGCTCTTTGGATCTCTGGGCTTTTCTGGATTCTGCTCAGGTCTGTATTGAGCATCTTGTGTGTGGGAAGTTTGTAGTTACTCTTGAGGGAGGCAGTTTTACGCCAACTGCCATACAGATCATCTGACTTGCAGAAAGCACTTTCAGTCCAAATGCAACAACAGTCGCCATGCCCACCAGGAGCAAGTTTCAAAGTGTCCAGTTTGCTTCGGTTAAGCACAGTAGTTCCAGGGATTTTTCCGAAGCCTTGGATGCTGCTGCTATCCTCATGATAGATGACGCAAGGTCCCCTGTGCTGGATACAACCACCGTTTCTCATTTCGCCCTTGCCAGCTCTCATTCGCTCAGAGGCACAGAGCTTTCTGATATCATTCCAGACCTGAAGCTTCTTAAGAAGAAAACAGCCTCCTTGGTCTTCTTGTAGTCTTCGACTTTATCTTCAACCACCAAGAAGTTCAGGAACCTCCTTCACACGATGCCCTTTAGACATGACCAGCGCTGGTAAGGCCACGACAGCCAGAGCAGAGCAGATGGCATAGCTCGTCTGTGTTTGTGTTCACTCTGCGGTGCCAATGGTGCCAGGTTTTGGTTGGTGCACACATGTGGCCCCCACGGCACATACTGTCCAAAGCACCCTGGCCAGGATGATGAGTCCCACTGCCTGAACTCGGGGGATTTGAGCCACAGGTCTGCCAGGATCCCATGGCTCAGCACTGGTTTGATGACCTGCTAATTCACTGACAGCACAGGGCCGTCTATTGTTTCTGTGCAAGTTGGTGTGAAGAGTTCACAATATCTGGCTGAAAGGGAGCCCTGAACACAGCAGGCGCAGTGACACTTTCGCCAGGTGCTTCCCCCTTTCCAGAGTGGACGAGCAACACACCCTGGCGGGGAGAGGAGACTGCCCTGGTCCCCTCAACCTGGAGGCTCCTACAGGAAAAGTGGGGCATGTAAGTTTTTAATCCACCCAGAGCTGACTTTTTCTTTCTATAGATGACACGAGGTATAGATCCATTTCCATCTTTTTCCAAATGGACTTTCCCTAGCTCCCTTTACTGCACAGTGGGCTCTCTTTGCCCAATGATAAGCATGCAACCTCTGTACCAAAGTCCCATGTGGGTCTGCTTCTGACCGCTCGATCCCATCGTGCTGGTCAATTCCTGGCCCCAAAACCAAATGCTACAGTTTTAATTACAACAGCCTCATAAGCCCTGATGATGAGGACAACCCTCCACTCTACTCTTCTTCTTTTTCAGAAGTGTCCTGTCTATCTTTGGTCCTTTATTTTTATATAAATCTTAAAACCATTTGTGGAGGAGGGACTGTCAGACCCATGAGCTAGATCAAGACCAGGATGGAGACTGTCTGCTTCCTATAACCCGCCTTGGAGACCAGACGTCTGACCATAATCGATGCTAGCCTTCTGACACAGGAACCAGCACCTTGTGTCTTACGGGTGCTGGTTCCTGGAACAGGCCACTGTCCTGACCTGGTCAAGCATGTACGGCATTTTCCCGCACCTGGGACTGATCACAGACCAGCACCCCCCGTCCATCCTGCCCTGTTCTGTAGAAGTCTTTAGTGCCTGCGAAGCAGTCAGGGGATATCCAAGTCATCCTGCAGCCACCCAGACGTGCCTCGTAGGCAAGTTTCCCTTAATAAGCTCTGTTGATTGCCAGACTGGAGTGTCTGCTTCTTTCGTCCATCCTTCCCTGCCCTCTACTTACGGAAGCAGATTTTTAGTCTCAGGACTTTTCCCTGGGTCTGTGTGTATGAACAGCATTTTATTGAGTTTCATGAAAAATTCTCTTCCTATGTATCTATTAAATTAGGAGAAACCGCCCCTTTCTGATGTTAACTCTTTCCATCCTTGGACACGATCTAGCTTTTATGTCTTCTTTAATACATCTTAAATTGTTACCTGTAAAGTTTGAACATCTTTTATTATTTCTAGGTAGTTGAGATTCTTTGATACCATATAAATGGTATCTTTTCATTAATTATGTTTTCTCATAGTTGCATTTCTCATACAAGAAGCAAACTTCTATATATTAAACTCACATTCACTCTTTGCTAAACTTTCTTATTATTTAAAATAATTTACCAGTAAGTTACTTTAGGATTTTCTTTAAATATAATCATATCATTTGACAACAACAAAATTATTCCCAAATGAAAGGTGAGAAAACTGAGACAGAAAAGTTAAAATATTGAAATGAGGATCTCACAGAGATGTCTGTGACCCCATCCATGTACACTGCAGCGTTACTCACAACAGCCAAGAGGTGGAAACAACCCAAATGTCTACTGACAGATGATGGATAAAGAAAATGTTGTACAGCTTGGATGGACCTAGAGGATATTATGCTGAGTGACATAAGTCAGACTGTGAAAGACAAATGCCATATGATCTCACTTACATGTGGAATCTAAAGAACAGAATAAATGAGCAAACAAAACAGAAATAGACTCAGAGATACAGAGGAAAAACTGATGGTTGCTAGATGCGAGGGGGTTGGGGGATGGGGAGAAAGGTGAAGGGATTAGAAAGTAGAAATTGGTAGTCACAAAATAGTCACAAGGATGTGAAATACAGTATAGGGAATACAATCAATAATGTTATAAGGGTTATGTAGGGTGTCAGGTGGGCACTGGACTTATCAGGGGGATCCCTTCATGGACTGTATAGATGCCTGACCACTGTGCTATACACCTGAAACTAATATAATGTTGAATGTCAAAAATATGTGTGTGTATGTGTATATATGTATATATATATGGTCACAGGATATACAGTAGAGCATAGGGAATGCAGTCAATGGTATTGTAATAGCTACGTACGATGTCAGAGGGGTAGTAGACTTGGGGGTGTTTATCACTTTGTGAGGGGTGTAAATGTCTAATCATTATGTTATTTTGTACACCTGAAACTAACAAAAAATGCTGTATATACATACAGTGGAATATTTATTCAGCCATTAAAAAAAGAATCCTGTCAATGCAACAATATGGATGAACCTTGAAGACATCAGGCTAAAAGAAATGCTCCAGTCACAGAAGGAAAAGTACTTCGTAATTCCACCTCTATGAGGTATCTAACTATGTAGTCCAGGTCGCAGAGACAGAAAACAGAATGGTGGATGCGAGGAGCGAGGTGGGGTGGGGGGAGTGGGGAGATGCTCGTCAATGGGTGTAGAGTTTCAGTCGTGCAAGATGAATAAACTCGAGACACCTGCTGCACTTGTCATTAATACTATACTGCACACGTCATAATTTAAGAGGGTAGATCTCGTTATGTTTTCTGCAATTAAAAGGAAGGTTCAATAAATTGCCCATAAAAGCACAGTTAGTAAACAGAACTGAGATCCAAATATTGGCAGTCTGAATTCCCAATTACTAATGCTTGCTGCCATGCATATGGAAAACCATACGCAAATACAGAAATAAAATTTTACATATTTTCTGTTCATATATTGAATAGTTTCCTTTTTCTTATACTTATTCTGCAAGAACACTATTCACTAAGGCTATATGTGTAATAATTTCTTTAAAATTAAAAATTGAATATGATTTAATTCTTTACATTTACTGCGCCTAAAAAGCTGCTTCATTTCATAGCTTACAGTTAAATATTTTTCAAATTTCTATTGTTTTCATTGACAAATGAAATGATTTTTAAAATCCTACTGTTAGAAAATATTACTTCTCTTTCAGCTCAAGTGAGGATTTTATACAATTTTTTAAATTAAGTGTTCAGCATTATAATAGACATAATGACAACTAGCACTGAATTTCCAAAGATAAAGAGACAAGTTCCTTAAGTCATACCTTCAGTAGTGAAATTATAATTCAAAACCTAAGTATACTGGTAAACTGTTTAAGTGACAGGCATTGAGTTTAACTTGAATTAAAGACAAAAATTTTAAGGAAACTGTTTCCCTTTTACAATTAATGAAACACATGAAATTACTCGCTAATATTAATATTGTTTTTCCACTACAGCTTTTCTCTCAGGCTTACCGCTTGGCAGACACTGGCATTTCTGGTTTGGGTTATTCCTCCCACAAATACGACACAGGTCAGGAAAATATGAAAGCACAAGTTCACAAGCATGTGCCAGCCCTTGAGACTGATTCTAATCAAACTGTCAAAAGAAAAAGGAAAATAATAATATTCAGGCGAGTACATTTGAAGCAGGGGAAAATATTTGTCTTCAAGTTAACAACTCCAGTAGCATAAAACGCCACATTTAAGTAAACATTTTGTTTAAAGAAAAAAACATATACTTTCAGGGAGACCAACAGGCACACACATTTTGAGAAATCATTTAACTCAGTAAAGTTTCTTAACATTTAACTTTACATACTAAAACGACAAGTCATTTATGGAACTGCTGTACCCACTAAAGGCTAAAGAAACTCTCCACAATAAGAAACATGGGCTTTTGTTAGTTATGATGGTTCATGACAGATGAATAACTTGTTTGCTTCCTGGAGATTTCTGCAAGGTGCCAATCTGTATTTCCCTGACCTGCTGTTGCCCAGTGCATTTCTTCTTGGCCTTTTCTAATGAAATGCTGAAGTCTTTCTTTCTTTCTTTATTCTAAAAAAAATCAAAATCTCCTTTTGTTTCTTAACTAAATGTCAACAAATGTCATATATGTTCAGCTTAAATAGGAAAATACATTCTAGCAAAACTTCTTATAAAGTGAATTTCTGCTTCGTAACTCCCTTCAGTTCACTATTCCTATCATTAAAGTTTCTTTTCTTTTTTTTTTTTTTTAAAGATTTTTATTGGGGAATTGGGGGGATGGGAACAGTGATGGGGAATTGGGGGAAGGGGAACAGACAAGTTGCTGTTGTTTTGTTCTTCAGTCTAGTTGTGGAGGACGTTGCTTCACTGGCCCAAGTTGGCACCATCATTGTGCTCTTCCCGGGCGAGGCAGATCAGTCGCCGGCTTCTGGACGGCCGCTCACTGCGGCTGCTGGCCGCTCACGCTGGCTGCTGGCTACATACGGTAGCCCATGGCAACACACTGCCACAGGGGCTGCAGCCTACGCCGTCGCCGGCGACTCAAGGCAGCCCAGCTCCAGGTTGAGCTGTTGTTCAGCATCTTAGCTGTAGAGGGCAGTGTCACTGGCCCTCATATGTGGGATCCGAACCGGGGCCCTCTGGCGTCCCAAGCCAGTTCTTAACCATCGCGCCACTCGGCCAGCCCCATTAAAGTTTCTTTAGCTTTGCCGCCAATTAACAAAAACCTTATTCCATGTGAAAATGCCACACACTTTCTTAAAAATGCAATCTCCAAAAGAAAGACTCTCACAGTGGGGAAAGCTATACACCAGAAGTAATCCCACAGTCTGGTTCCGGAAGGCACCTGTACAGGTAACAGGCCTCCACCTTACCTCGCCCTGTTGCTCCCATGTCCCACCTCCAGCCTCCAACACATACTTCCCACACTCCTTCCCAGGTACAACCCAGCCAACTGAACGGATGCCATGAAAGATGGGTTTGCTCTCTCATCGACTAAATTAGTCATGGCTCAAGCTACATGAACTGAACATAGCCTGTATGTATTCTAAAGTACTTGCTCTTGCTTTGGAAAGATGGCATGGTATCACACTCAGTTTTATCTTAATGAAAAGTGAAATGAACTCCTCTAAAGCAAAGTCCTATTACTTGTCAAGCTCCATTTCTTACCTGTGATGGTATATGTAACTGACGATGACTGCTAAGAGGCATAAGAGAAGAATGACAGCAGTGGTGTAAACCACGGGGTGCAGGAGGCTGGCTGCCGGGGTGTACAGTTCAGATCCCGTCAGGTCCTGAGGGGAGAAGAAAGCATCATCCTGGACGTGCAACTACTGAGGTTTCTTCCAGTGACTACCACCGATAAACAAAAATCAGGCCCTTACATCTCTCCAAGGACTAATGTGAGCTATTCTCTTCCTTATACCTTAATTTCCATTCCCAACTTCCACTGTGCTATTTATGGTATATATACTTACAGAGGTGTAGGTGTGTGTGTGTGTGTGTGTGTGTGTGTGTACACATCTACATGCTTGTTCTTTGTTACACTGCTCTGCCTTATAAACCTGAATACTGCCATCGCTATGAGGGGATGGGAGAGCGAACAGGAGTCCACAGATGTCATCCTTTTTCATGCCCTTTCAACCCACTTATCATGCTGCATATTCATCAACTGATAAGGCACAAGACAGCAGTGTCTCTATGTCAAAAATGTCTAGACGGACCTCCTAACTACCTGCAGTCCAGTCAAGTTCAACAAATACAAACGGGCCAAACACTGTGCAAGGTACTGGGGACATAACGGTAAGATGTGGTTCCTGGCCTTGAAGAGCTGAGAGTCACAGGGGAGACAGATGCACAATCAGGTCACAACAATGTCCAAGGCAAGTAAGGGCGTAAACATCAATAATAGTAAATAATAACAGCAAGCCACTTACGTAGCATTTCCATAATCCAGGCACTGTACCAGCACCTTACACCGAGCAACCCGTGAGCTAGGGATATTAGCCGCATGTTACAGCTTGAAAAATGGAGGCATGAAGAGGGTACGTGCCTGAGGATTAGATCCAAAGGAGCGTGGCTCCCAGCTCTGTGCTCCCCAGCAGTGCAGACAGCACCTCCCTAAAAGGAAAACAGTGAGCATCGGAAGGCTTTCTTCCTTACAAAGGACCAAAGCAGGCTGGGAAGACACGTCCACCCCGGCCACGGCCACTGTGCCAGAAAATGGGGCGGCAGAAGTCAAAGCCCCGTAGGCTCACCAGATCCCGTCATGAAACTGTCTTTCTAAACTGACTCTGGAAGCTTGAGACATCACCTGAGAGGAGATGCGAGATGAAACAAGGACAGAACGGATGAGCAACAGGAAGGCTGACACGGGCCTCAACTGTGCAGGGAAGGAAGCGGCCAACTTTCCTATAAAAGAACCCGAAGTTGATAATTATATGACTATAGATCTTAAATGATCACACCGGAACACCTTAATAGGCCCCTCACTGCAACAAACGATGAACAGAGGCCCACGGAGCCTGACAAAAATCACAGTGAATGGAAACCTGGAAATACAACGTGGAAAACTGAGTTCCAGTCGCCGTGCTCCACTGCACTGCGATGAGTCTCAAACCCGCAATCCATCTATTTATCTGACAAACGTTAACTGGGTGCCCACCGTGACCAGGCGCTCTGCCAACACCGGATATTCAGGAAAATGCAGGATGGAGTCCCAGCCCTCGCAGGCTGACAGTCTGTAAACTAAGTGCCCGGAAAGGAAAATACAAGAGAAAGAGCCAATCGCCACACATACTGAACAACAGGCCCGTGAGAGGCCCACAAGGTTAGCCCATGGCCTGGGGCCTCCACGTATTCGCGTTTTGCTAACAGTCCAGAATGTCAGTGAGGAAATTCAAAACACGTTAGATCCTAGTAAGAGTAGACACCATTTCCCCCTACATTTCTACTAGAAGTGACTATTCCTGGGCAGAATTAGGAACTGAGAATAAACTTTCAATATCGAGGATGTGGCCCCTGCGTGTCTTCCATTCCTCCAGAAAAATTTCAGTCCCACGTGTCCACTTGCTCGCTAGCGATGTGAGTTTGGGGCAGTTACAACTGGAGACACCACCAACAGGCAGGCAGGCCTGGGGTGAGGGCCAGAAGGAGGGTGTGTAAACGTGCCTTCCACAATCCCGGGCAGACAGGACTCAACTCGGACAGCTGGTCAGTGCCTAATAAAACACCAGACAAGGTGCCGATTCAGTTCTCAAAATATAGTGCACAGAATATTTACATTTAAAAGAAACCGGTATTTTTCAAAAGCCCAACAAATGTGACATAGTATGAGAAAGAAAGTGGATTTTGAAACAGGGGGCAATGACTCATAATTCCAAGTTATGACTGAAGAACAGGGTAAGTCCTACTGTCATTTTCTGGTTGTCACAACAAACTGACCTGCCCAGATGAAAGAGAAACTGACCTAGGGAGGAAAGCTATAAAAGACCACACAGTAGATATTTTAGGCTTCGCAGGCCAAGAGGCAAACTGAGGCTACAACGCAGGTATTTATTAACCACTAACCATTAGAGAACTTTAAAACCACTTTTGGCTTTCCAGCATTTAAAACAAACAAACAAACAAACAAACAAACAAACAAACAAACAAACAAACAGCAGCTGATTGGATTTGGCCTGTGTGTCAAATGTTCCCAGGGTTTACAGACCCCTGGTATAAAGGGAACAAATCAGATACAAAAAAACCTCTTATCTTGATGGCACAAAATTCTTTCCAATATAAGACTACTTAAGACAACTGAAAAGAGTAGGATAGGAAAGATGTTAAACATCTCATACAAGAGAGAAAAAGTAAAAATCGGACTCAAAACTGTTTTTCATTATATGAGTAAACAAATATAGGCTTTGTGATATTGCCTTTTGTGATAGTGAAATACTACTAAATACACTGCCCAAAAGTGGCCACTAGGAGACACCCATGAGAGGAGCAAGTGAAAGTGTCATTCACATTTGCAATCCAGTGATAAGACAGGAAGTCTCTGACAACAGCCCAACATTAAACTAAACGGTGATCTTAATCACTCTTCAATATGGTACAAAGTTTAAGAAAACAACTGAGCTAGGAAGTGAAAAGTTTTCCACGGAAGTACAGTACACGGCTGCAGAGAGTAACAGAACACCTGAAAGTGTTTAAAAGTCACAAAGATATCTACTATTCATGACCCACATAAATGGAAGAAGCGTTCTTGAAAATCTGTTTCCTTCAGAGAAAAAGATTCACATATTTACAAGTTACTTCTAGCCCGAGAATCACTAAAATGTAAAATCACTGGCAGTTTTAAATAATTCATTAGCATCATATCAATAAACATGGATAATTATGAACCAGTAATTATCTAAATTCACCAGGATCTAAATAATGGAAGTTCTATACATATATTTATTTACCAGGGTCCCCTCTGTCAGTATAAAGAATTATACAAATAGTTTACCAAAATAAAATTTAAAAATAGATCTGAAATCAGAACTGTAAAAAAAATAAAACTGAATTTCATGTTGCTTTTTATTTCTGCTCTAAAAAACAAAGAATAATTTAAAGATGTTGCTCTCCCTACATCACACCATACTCAAAAGTCAACGTCAGTGGAATCAAGGACCGAAATGTGAAAGGGAAAACAGACTATAGCTGCTTAAAGGAAACACAGGAGAATGTCTTCATGATCTTGATGTAAGCGAAGATTTCTTAAATAGGACATAAAAAACACTACATAAAAAAACAAAAAAAACAACATCGAGAAACTCTGTTCATAAAAAGATGACATTAAGAGAAAAATGATAGACATTTCTATAGGCTGGATGTTTGTGTCTCCCTATCCCCCTACCCCCCATCCCCCATTCATATATGTTGAAATCTAATCCCCAGTGTAATTGTATTAGGAGGTAGAGCCCCCTTCCATCATGTGAGGACAGGAAGTGGACCCGCACCAGAAACTGAACCTTGATCTTGGACTTGCAGCCTCCAGAGCTTTGAGAAATAAGTTTCTGTTGTTTAGAAGCCACCCAGTCTGTGGTATTCTGTTACAGCAGCCTGGATGGACTAAGACAGGCATGGACTGGGAGAAGATATCTGCAACACAGAAACCCAACAGAAAACTCCTACTCACAATTCATATCAAGAATTCCTGTAAGTCACTAAGAAAACAACAGACAAGTGAATGAAAAATAGGCACAACTTATAGGTGGAATCTTCAAACAAACAACCTCATAGAAACAGCCCAGAGGCAGGGGTGGGGTGAGTTGGATGAACATAGTCCAAAAGTACCAACTTCCAGTTATAAGACATACTGGGGCTGTAATGTATAACATGGTGACTATAGCTAATACTGCTGCATGGTATATTTAAAAGTTGTTAAGAGAGTAAATCCTAACAGTTCTTATCACAATGAAAAAACTTTTTCCTTTTTTTTTTAACTATATCAGATGATGCGTGTTAATTAAACTTATTGTGGTAATTATTTCAGAATATATTTTAAGTCAAGTCATTATGATGCACACCTTAAACTTACACAGTGCTGTATGTCAATCATATCTCAAAAAAACTGAAAGAAAAAGATATAAAAGTCGAAGATAATGGGGAAAAAAAGGCAAAACTTGAGCAAGAATGTCACAAAAGGGGATACCCAAACTGACAAGAAAATGAAGAGGTGCTTAACATCATTAGTCACCAGAGGAAGACAAATTAAAGCCCACACATAAAACCCAATGAGATACAATAATGCCACCACCAAGGACTAAAATTAAAGACTTACAATACCAAGGATGTGAGGCAACTAAAACTCTCATTATGGCTGAGACTAGAAACCAATACAACCATTCCGGTCACTTCTGTGGCATTATCTACTAAAGCTAAATATATGGATAGCCTACAATCCAGCAATTTCATTCCTGAGTGCGTATGTCCCTCAGAAAACATGTACATGAGTAATCACAGCAGCGTTTTCTTGATAGTCAGGACCTAGTAATGACCCAAATGCCCATCAACAGAAGAATGCACAAGTTTTGCCATTTTTATACAATGGACTACTATGTAGCAATGGAAAAGAATAAGCTGCTGCTAGTGCAAATACGAAGATACATCTCACAGATGTAAGGGAAAGACACCAGACACAGAAGAGTATACACCGTAGAATTCCAATTACATGAGCTTTAATAGGCCAAACTTACCTGTTGAGGCAATGATGGGAACTGACTAGAAAGAAACGCGGGAGCTATACCAAGTGCTCAAGTAAGAATCTTGATCTTCATGGTAGCTACATGTGTGTATTCAGTGTAAAAGTATCAGCAAGCCACATGCTTGCTGAAGATCTATGCACTTTGCTCAATATCTCCATTCAAGGAAAAAGTGTGAGTCTATCTTTGATTACCAATTCCACTTCAGAGACTCTATCCTGCAGATTTTCTATTAAATGTGCAAAACAGCTCTTCCCTTCTGGGGCCAACACTGAAGCGTCAGTGGCCAAAATGAAGTTCAACCCCTTTGTGACTTCTGACAGGAACAAGAACCATAAAAGACATTTCCATGCACCTTCCCACATTCGCAGGAAGCTTATGGCCTCTCCTCTTTCCAAAGGGCTGAGACAGAAGTTCACTGTTCTATTCACGCCCATCCGAAAGCATGATGAAGTTCATTCAGGTTGTATGAGGACACCACAAAGGGCAGCAAATTGGCAAAGTAGTCCAGGGTTACAGGAAGAAATATGTCTCTGACATTGAACGAGAGCAGCGGGAGAAGGCTAACGGCACCTCGGTTCACGTGGGCGCTCACCTCAGCAAGGTGGTTATCGTTATCACTAGACTACAGCTGGACAAAGATTCTTGAATGGAAAATATATGAAACAAACAATTGATAAGATGCAGGAATAAAATATTCTGATATACAGCTTTCAACTGTTAAAATGGGGGGGGGGATGTGCAGAATAATACTATACAACCAAATTATTGCAAATAAAATAGATGAATATCTAAATAAATTACAGTAGGGACATAATATTCAAAGGTGAAAAAGAATGAAGAAGCTATTTTATATTGATATGCGAAGATTTCAGAAAGGTGATTTAGTCAAGTGGATAAGAACACTAGTTTCTGGAGTCTGAATTCAAATCTCAATTACAATAATAACTAACTTTGTAAACCTGGGCATGGTGCTTAAGTGCTGTATGCCTCAGTTTCTCCATCTGTAAACTGGGGATAACTGTAACAGTACTCTACTTCATGAGGTTGCTATGGTGAACAAGTAAGTGAATGCATGTGAAGATGTCAGAAGAGTGCCTAATACATAACTACTTAAAGAAAATTAGTCACCACCATCACTACCACTGCCATCATCCTATCATGTGATATGGCATCAGCATCCGATCTGTTGGTCCATGGAAATCATCACCATCCTAAAATATAGTTTCATGGGAAAAAGCATGGTTTAGAACAATGTTTGTAGCAAGCAGCTACCATGTAAAAATGGAAGAAAACTCATTCATTCTGTTTCAATCCACATGAAAATCTCTTCAAGAATATGCACAAAACTAATATTAGTGGTTGCCTATTTTGCAGAGAATGACTGACAGGAGAGGAGGCGGAGTCAAGTTTTCACTACACATTAATGTGCAGACATAATTAAAACGTGTGATCCATGTGAATGTAGTACCTACTTAAAAATTATATAAACAGGAACATGATGGCACATTCATGCTCAAGTATAGAGTAAAAGAAACCGAAGTTTGCTTTCATTCAGCAAGCTTTATATAAACAATCTTTAATGGCAGCACCAGAGAGATGTAAAATGAAATGAGTCCTCTCGTTTCATATTTCTTGGTGAATACAATAACAAAGGGGTATAGAGATATAACAAAGGCATAACAATGATGTTACCTTCACTACTACTGCCCATTAAAGCACTAAGTACTATATAAATGGTTTGACCCAGTCATTATCTACTTGCTAATTGTTTGTTTGTTTCTTACTGACCCCAGCTTCTAGGAATCTTCCTGCCCCAAATGGCTATCTCTGATTATATCAATCAAACAAAACCAATTTCTGCAAAACTTTTCTCTATGGCTCCCACTGAGACCTCAGGATACAACTGGTTATAGCGGGATGTCTACCGAGCCAAACTATGGTATTTGTTTGAGATTTACAAACAAATATAATTCTTTTTGTCTCATTTTTTTTTTAAATACAAAATTCTTTAAAACCCGATCAGGAAAAGTTTTATGGGTTATCTGTCAAAATAGAAATTTAGAGTTGCTATATAAAACCATAGATTAAGATAGTTTTCAAGAAAAATAGGATTTTATGTTATTCAAAATAGTGTCAAGTAAGGAAAAAAAAGGTGTTACCTTCCAATTGCTGAAAAACATTTCTTCCATTTTAGACATAACTTTATTTAAGAGTATGTATAATTTCATTTAACTTTGCCTTTATGTTTAATTAGAAACTCTAAAAAATCCCATATACCAATTTTATTATAATTTTGTCAACAATTTCAGATACATTTCACTTTGCTGCCTCTAGGTGGCACAGTTATATTTAAGAAAAGCAAAAGGATATTTTTTGAAAATAGAAAAAAATCTTAGTATTATATTTTAGCTTTAAAGAATTGTGTATTGCATTTTTAAAAGATTAAAAGTATGAAAGATAAAATAGCTTATTTCTTCTAGAAAGGGATTATACTAATTTAAATAGTTTAGAAGAACAGCTAAAAAATTCAAAAATAGATGCTTTAACTGGCATTAGATTAAATAAAACTAAAAGTTTCACATACTGCAGTTTCATGTCATTAACGGTGAAGCTTATAAATGCCTTATAAAATGCCTTTTAAGTTTCATTTATTTTGTCCAACTTTTTCTACTTAACTACTATATAAATTTCAGATAATTCTGTATCTATTATTTCTCAATCAGTACTTCATAGTTTGTTTATTTTAAAATCAAAACCTTAATGAGAAGACAGTTTCACATTGAAAGAGAAAATGCTTGATGCTTTCATTCATGCTTTATGCTTTAATTTGAAAGGTTACTACAAATTGGTAACATGTGAACTTACAGAAATCAGACTCAGACTCACAGAAATCAAACATCTTCTGTTTGTGAGGAGAATCCTAATCTATCAACACTAACTTTAAACCCAAAAGGATAAAGGGCAGAAACACAGCTGAGTCTAAATAGTATAGACTCTGCCCACTGACAGCTAGGATGAATAACAAACATGTCAATGGATGTCACTGAATTGACAATCCTTATACCCTGCTAAATAATCTATTGACTCTTCCTGTTTGACAGGTAAGCCAGGTAAGGTATATACTAAGTTAAGGAGCAAAGAGAAAACCAAAACAAGAATTGAGGAAAATCTATTCTCATTCAAGCTTGCTTCAAGATCATTTCTAGTGGTAAACGCTCTTTTGCTTTTTTAAGAAAAGAATAAATCACAAAAAGTAAAATGTATCATGTTTCAAGACTAGTTAATGCTTTCATAAAAAACTGTCTAGATAAGATTCGGAGCTGGAGGCAGAAATAAAAACGTAGGCGTCCTTACTCCCAGGCTCGCCTGGAGCCATTTCTGGGAAATGTCTTTCAGACTCATTAGTAATCGCTTCCACATACTCGAAACGCATGTGCACACAACTCCAAGATGTTAGTATCTTACACTAGCTGTAATATAAAATAAAAACTAGCATGGTTAATTTCATAATTATCTGCTCAAGAATCAGATTCACTAAATAACTCACTAATAAAAAGACCTGTTCCTATACATTAATCACTAGTTCCTTTACCAAAGATTAATAGGTATGAATAATGGTAAGTTACAGAAAAACAACATTAGCTTGATTAGCATTAAAATTGAAAAGATGTTATTTGTGTCAACACCATTGCTTGCACTGACTAACCTGAAATTATCACCATTATTCTAAATTCAAAAGGAGACTAAAAATTAGGATGTGCAGTTGGAAAAGGCACTAGATGGTGAAGAAGGAAACTCTTTCACTAGTCACTGTTTATCTTCGGGTAAATGAGTCACTTTTACTGGTTCCGCGTTGGACTGTACAGACCCAAGATGTCTCCAAAATTTTGATTCACTTACAAAGATTGCTGAAAATTCCTACACCAAATTCGATCCCATACATTTCACTTGGTAGAAATTCAATTTCCCTTTAAAAACAGAATTATACCAACCATCCCCTCTTACTTAAAGGGAGAAATTTATGTTAAGATTTAAAAAAAAAAACAAAAAACTTTATTGGAGCTTAACGATGTATAGGGAAAAAATTAGAATACTGAGTTGTTTACGCATAAAGTTAACAACTGCCATACCATTAAAACTGCGTAGTTACTAAGGGAGTAGCACTGAATGGTAGTGATATTTTCATCGGAGTAGAGTATGTGGCACCCGTCTGACTTCCAGCCTCCTTGTCCATTCAGCAAATCGAAATCCCACTGGGCGGCCACAGCATCTGCGCCGTGCGCTATGCGACGCAGGGTCACGTTAACAGGGATGTGGTGGGTATCTACGTTCACGCCATCTGGAGAAACCGGCAAACAAAAGTATTTCTGAAACAAACTTCATGAACAACTAAATGTCAACTTATACACTCATGGGTACTCTGCAATATCTTTTTCCCCCCCTCCCGCCAGTGACTCATTAAAACAAGAAGGAACAAACAACAAACATTTTTAGGAACAGTGAATTATAAAGCCAACCCTGCCCACTGACTGACTCCAGGATACCATACACCACATACAAACCTATTTTGGTAAGAATCACGGGAGTAACCACTGTACGCCGTTTTCCATCATCAGCCAAATTTGTTGAATTCCCGGTGGCTGGAAAAAGCTTTCCATTGCGGAATGCGATGAGCTGAAGCTTATAGAGAGAGTCATCAGTCGGTCTGACTTCTCTTTTTTGCTTTGGGGAGAAAAGGGATGGCGGAAGCTGAATAGAAGCTTCCACAATAGTATTCTGAAAATACATAAAAAACAAAAACAAACAACAAAAGGTTGCCGTATCAGTATGTAGAAACCAGAAAGAATATTTTAGATATTTACACATTTTCTAATTATATGCTGAATATTTTTAAAACATATATATGAAACATAATAGTTAAAACAACTTATCAGTTAAGTGAAATGTCTGAACACCACATAACAACATAGAACCAAAGAATAAAAATAAGGAGAAATGCAAACTCTATTTCAGAGTTAAAGAAATAAACAAGAAATTGTTTCAAACCAAAGTGACTTTTCCCATGACAATATATATTGCTGAAACAGGTAGCATTAAACAGATCAAGAATCTCAGTGATCACTCTTCATCCCAATTTTACAATGACAAACCAGTAAATAGCACAAATGGAGCACATCACAAATGTGAGTATAATTAATTTGGGCGTGTGGAGCTTTAAAGTGATTTACGATGGATTGAAACTGTCAAACAACAAAAAGAAACTATCCAAACATAAGAGAAGCTTAGATTCAACAACTCTTATTTTAGAAGCTCTTTCCCTGAGACTAAGAAACACATTATGTTTAGGAAAAGAAACAGTAACAAGTAGGAACAACTACTAAAGATGCTGGCTGGTCACTGAAAGTTTTTCAGACTTCTTTATCAGGGATTTTTATATTATAAATTATTCAGCATTCAATAAAAAATAAATCTAGAAACCCAGGAAGCAAATTATTAACTCTAAAACAAAATTCACCATTTTAAGAATTCATCACAGTTTTTCCCTAGGCACCAACCTCTCTCTCAGATCCAACATTTAAGCTGCCAACAGAATTTCCTCTTAAGAAACAAATCTGATCATGTTATTTCAGTTTACGTAACACCTTGGTTTTCAAGTGATTAGAGAATACTGACCCCAAATCCTAAACACACATATATATAACCTGGATAAAATCTATGTCTCAAATTCATCTTTCAACAATCCCTATACCACAATCTATAATCCGGCCACACTGAATTGATCAATATTTTACCTCCTATTTTTCTTCTTTCCCTCCCTCCCTCCCTCTTTCTTTCATTTCTCCCTCTTTACTTTCTTTCTTAAATGATGAAAGGGTGACTTTTATCACTTTTTNCCTCTCTCTTTCTCAGTGTCCCTGGCTGAAATGCTCCACTATTCTTCTATCTGGCAAACTAAAACGAGTCAGATTTGATGTTTAGCAACATAATTCTGTTGGCATTGTGAAAGACGGATCAGGATGAGAAAGGCTGGCACCCAAGAAAGGATTTTACAAAGTCCTCTAAGTAGGGCTTTTTTTGGACGATTAATTACAAGAGTCCTCGGTGTATATACCTTTTACAGTTAGTTGCTCCCTCTTCTGGACTCTTGCAACATTCTGCACACATCTCCAGTGTAACTAGTATTTGCAGTATCACAGTGTAACTCCCTGTCTGTTCCTCCAACTAGTGTAGGAGGCTTGTTGATAATCTCAGCAAGTGATAATCTCACTTATTTTTCTAGACCCGCATCCCATGTTAGTAATAGTTCCTGGTACTCATATTTGATAAAAGTAGGCCATTGTTTATAAAGTTAATGGAAGTCTGTGTGGCATGTTCATTTAAAAAAGAAAAGATTCTATTTAAGTAAATGATTGACTTTAGAATTAGTTTTTACCTGCTGCGCTTAGAACAATGTTGGAACACAGCAGATACCTATCCATACACCTGCTGAAGGAAAGTATTTTGGACATTTGCATATTGACAGTGTGAATCTTACTTTTAAACTGAAGATGCCAAGAAAATATTAGAAATATTTCACCTACGAAATGCATAAAAACGGCTTCTACTATTCTCACAAATGTACTCTGGTGGAGAAACAAGGTTTATTATAAATTCATTTGCTAATCTAGTAAATTTCTATTAAGTATATAGATTTCTCTTACGTATGTAATGAAGCTTTCAAAAAAGGAAAAATATCCACACATCAATTAATTAAGAGGTCAAAACCCTGAAAAAGTACTATATACTGGTATTTATTAAAACTTAAATGCTATAAAATTCAGAATAATTTTGTTGTGAACATAAAATGGCCTGAAAACAAAGCACAGCTCTCTGGGAAAGTATTACTTATGACAAATCAAATTAAAAAAAAAAAGTCAAACTAATAGTTTTAAAAGAGAGCTGAAAAAGAAAATGACATCTATAATTTCTATAAGTACAAAACCTTCCAAACCACAACAATATAAAAAACCCTCAGGGGCGGCCAGTTAGCTCAGGTGGTTAGAATGCAGGCTCATAGCACCAAGGTTGCCGGTTCAATTCCCACATGGCCCAAGGAACTGGCCCTCCACAACTAGATTGAAACAACTACTTGACTTGGAGCTGATGGGTCCTGGAAAAACACGCTGTTCCCCAATAAAATTTCTTAAAAAAGCAACCCAGTTGTGTGGACAGATTGGTGAGAGATGAGAGCTACACATTCAAGGCTGTTCATACTTATTGCTTCTAAAATATCCTTCAGAGTTCAATACACAATATTACTAAATAATAATTATAGATTCCCTAGGATAGAGAGAGGGTGGCCTGGGGCCGCTGGAAAGCAAACTTCAGCTGTATCAATAATGTTTAGAGTTTTATAATAAGAATGTAATACCTATATATTTAATTTCTTTAAAAGAAGTGTTGATCATTTATTATGAAAAGGTGATAAATCCAATTTTTTAAGAATCAATGAGGAACACCTGTTTAATTTTTTTTTTTTACATTAATCATCATGAGACCTATTGCCACTTGGCCTGAAGTCAAGGAACATAAAGTTTATAATTTCATTTAACCACATATTTATTTTTAGAAGTATGGATTACAGACACGGAAATAGATACAAACCCATAAATTATAGCTAATAAATGAGAAAAACCTCTCTTAAAACCCTTTGGGAAAGCCATGGTTTTGTCGTCTAATATTTATTATGGAAAGCTCATATGGGGTTTGAAACAAGAAACCAAGATTTGGGGCCCAGCTTCACGAGTTTGTAGCTGCTTAACATTGCCGAATTTCATTTCCCTCTCTTAGTCTCCTGTGTCAAACACAGCTAATGGTCTAAAAAAGGCTGTGAGGACCAAATGGGGCCATGACCATGACAAACACAAAAGGCTACAGAACTGGGGGTGGCATTTTTACTATTACTATTACTGTCATTTTGTGGTAAGTGGTTATCTGGAGGCTGGGGGGAGAGAAAAATTCCTAAAAGTAACTGATTTACCAACAATAATCTAAACCCTCATCATGTTTTTACGTCTATAATTCCAGTATTAATTTCAATACTAAAAATTGATAAAGTATGAACACATATGAAATCAATGTTATCATAAAGCTCTTATCATGAATGTATTTGCTAACTTCATGTATATTTCCCTGTTCACAATGACATCAGGCTAAGAAGAAAAATGTCAAGTATCATAATTGATGTTAACTCAAATACTTCTGGATTTTAACATCATTCCTTATAAAACAATCTGGACTTCTGCCCCTATGTAATTACTAAATTACACTTTTCTGAAATCCTGGTTTGTTTAAGTCTAGAGAATTCTAACACTAAAATTAGAATGAGTCAGAGCCACCTTATTTAAAACAATAAAATACTAATCTCTCCATGTTTTCTTGACTATCTACACACTCAATTTTAGACAGATAGCTATGATGACATACCCTCATTATTTTCTTGTGTATAATCAGTTTCTAACTGCATACCACCTTTTGAGTATCTCATTGCTAAAGATTCACAGGGATTATGTTTGCCTTTAGAATTAATTTTTTTAAAACTGTCTTTGTTAATTAAATATGGCTGTTAATTTTTATTCAACACCATTTATTGAATGTTTCGTTATTCTGCTTGGCAGTGTGGGGAATCTAGAGAAATACAATGAAATAAGCCATTGCTCCTGCCCTCAAATAGTCATAATTAAGAAGACATGGACAACAATAATAAAACAATAAGAGCTAACGTTTACTAAATGCTTACTCTGTGCCGGGCACTGCTGTAAATGTCTATACATTTGTCTCCATTAAGCCTCTCAATAATCCTTTGAGTTAAATACCATTTCATGATTTCCTACGTAACGGATGAGGAACTGACATTCAGAGAGGTTAAGGTACTTGCCCAAGTTTGCACAGCTGTTGCCTGGGGGAGCAGACCATGAATCTAGGCTGTCTGGCCACAGAAAGGCCACATTCTTAGTCACCATATCCCATGGCCTCTCTCACTGTAACTCAGCTCACCATCATAACAGCTTCTAATTATTCCAGAGAATGCACAAAGCATTATGGGACTAACAGGCAATGATGAATGGTGTCTTAGAGGGAGGGTAGCAGGGACTTCACCGGGCAGAGGTAGGACTGAGGGCACGAAAAAGGGCAGCAATGATGACGTATACAACTGGCCAGGAAAACTGAAAGGACTTCAGCTGGGATCAAGACCTAGACACCCAGGATGGGGGAAATATGGGGTGTGCAGAGAAAAACTGACTTCTAAGTTCCAGTCAAGAAAGTTTTAAAGAACCAGCTCTTTCTGGCTACATCACAGCTAACTTCAAAACACCAACAATTTCTAAAAGCTCTTAGTAGTTCATCAGAAACAGATATTTTGTGACGCTAACATATCTGAATTATGGTGCCAATAGTAGAAAGAAGCATTTGGTTATGAAAAAAATTAGATTTGGTGCTGCAAGAACTGACAGGATGGTATCAGGTAAGACTGCTTTAAGGTGCTGTTTCTCCTGGGTGTTAACACCACCATGGAGCAGAGGAGGGGAAGAGAAGGGGAGGAGAGGAGAAAATTCTAGCAGAAGAATTAGCGTGAGCCAGGCCTAAAAATGGCCAGTGGTTGGGAGAGGAACCAAGGGAAGTTTGGTGTCACTGGACAAAAGGAAGAGGAGGTAGGAAGAGATATGGAGCAAGGGATAAATCCAAATGACGAAGCCACTTGACAGGCAGCCTGCAGAGACACAAGGTGTTTATCAGGGGATATGCAAGGTCAATTTCCATGTAGGGTAGAGCCAGTGATCATGTTCACAATAGTAGCAACCAGAAATGGTGCTCACACTGACCATCAAAACGGCCTCCACAGAAGGGAAGACTAGAGAGGCCCTCTGTCTGCAGGCACCAGCCCTTCAGTTATTAAAGGATGGGCAGACCTGGGTGGTGTCCCCAGCAGAAAGACCTGCATGGCTGAGGGGGCACTCAGGGGACAGTGGTGCCAGCTATTTGCTGAAGGCTAAGGATGTATTTCAATATTTTACTAACTGGCATGGCCATAGTGGTACTTGTTGGCCAATGTCAGCCCTCAGTAGACCCATCTATCTATACAAGAAAGATGGATTTTTAATGAAGAGCCTGGAGACAGACTACGTAGATCACAATGGTTCAGGCAACACAGGATGGGAGTCGAAGCCAGGCTGTGATGGTAGAGAAGACAGAAGGGCAGAGATTCAAGGAATGTGTCAAGAGCATGCAAGTAAGGCTCCTCTTACTAAGGACTGCACTCTGAGGGGTTTAAGTTCATATGCTAGCATAGTCTCCCATTCAAGGGCAATACTATCAATTAGTGGATGTTCAAGTTGTCTAGTTAGTACCACATTCCAGGCACTAGAAAGAAAAACAAAAAAAGCAGACGCGCAAAGAGTAAAACTTGCCCTAGGATAAAGTATAAAATGTATAGGAAGCTTTTTGTTCAAGTGCTTAAGCATTTTGCATTGCCGACAATACAATGTTTAACTAATTTTGCGTCACGAAGGATACGTTCCTCTTTCACTGAGTGTAATCGTGTCCATCTATGAAGCATGAGTAATAATGTCATTTGTCCTTAGTTTCTGGCCACAGAGTGATCTTAAAAGGATAGAATTATATGAAATTGATAAATCTGAGTGTTCATTTAAAGCTTTCTACTTTAGCAAGTAGAAGCTTTCCTTGCCCAGAGGGGTAGGTTGTGAAATTGATGAAATGTATAGGGCTTCGGTATTTTTAAATCCCTAACAACTATGATCACCTAAGATAGAAGGATTCATCAATTTTCAGTGCGCCTCAAAGATGCACACATTTCTCTCATGGGCTTGGGTGCGAGGCTGTGGCTACGTGCCTTTTGTGGTATACTTTTACCAATAAAAAATGCAACAAGGGAAGGGGCAGGTCTACAGCAGCATTGCTGGGTACATCAAGTACTCTCACAGAGCCAAGAATAACAAATACATTGGCGATTCCTCTGAGTACCAAGTAAATATATGACCATTAGACATTCTGACCTAGTTGAGATTGTCTTGGGTGATGGGGGAAGTGGATTCTTTCTAAATTTAGCAAATTGGCTTTCCCTCTGGAGGTCACCAGGGTAAGGTATGGCAAAATACATTAATTCTTCATGCATTCATTCACTTATTCACTCAATATTTATTGAGTGACCACAATGTATCAATCCCTAACGCCTATCTGATCAATTATTATGCAGCCATTAAAATGACTGGAATACTGTTTGTGATATACTTCAGGAACAAGCCAGAAACAAAGAAAGTACTTTGTAATTAACATCCACAGAGAACACAGTTACACATGGCCACCCAAAGCTAAATGAAAAAATGTGGTTCCATTAGGAGTTGGAATTACACCTTCACGATTCGCTTTAATGTAGTTTAATGAAACACATCTAAACCCCACATTTTAAAAATCAATAAAAATGCTTTTAATTTTGCTTGCTGCAATAAAACACACATTTTCTGAAGACACATCACGTTTTCTCTGCCAAAAGACTTGATGTACAGCTTGCCCGGTGAACTGCCCAGTGTCGAGGCCGAACTGCCCTGTGCGAGGTCCAGCAGGCACAGGGCCAAGGACTCATGACACCTTCGTGTCTTTCAAATCAGGGGCAGTAAAAGTGAACTTCAAGGTCAAAGAAAACGTTTTAATACGTAATATTAATACAGTCATGTTTTTACCACTGCCGCCATAAAATGTAATTTTGATATTTTTGTGTGAAGCAAGGGGTCCAGAGGGCAAAAAACGCCAAGGCCCATGAATGTCTTAATGTGTCCCATTCTGGTCTGAATTTTTTTAAAACAACAGCAAAAATAATACCAATCTCCCTCTCCCCCAAATAACTTTCAATGAGGTTCTTTGGCAAAGGAAAACATGGTGAGTATTCTAATATAACTGCAAAGGGTCTAAAAGATGATAAGAATATCACATACCTTCAGTGCCAGGCTGGAAAATGTATTTGAAATGTTGCACTTGAAGCTCAGCTGCTTGTCCAGGTTTCCATCAGGATCCCGCCTCCCATAGTCAGAAAGGCCGGTTCGGTCGGAAGCGGCCACTTTCTGGAACACGGTGCATGTCATGCCGGTGAAGCCAGTGGCCTTGATGACATAAGCTTCCAGAGCAATATTGGGTGAATACTTCAAAAGTCAATCAGACAAGAGTTATGAAAGATTTATAATATGGGGGAGAAAGCACTTTCAAAAAGGTTCAAACACAAAATACTGTACATAAACTAAAAGACAACACTCAGGGTCTTACCAAACAAAGACAGTGTGAGGATAAATGGCAGAATTAAAAAAAAAAAAAGGACACTGGAAATAAATGGATGTCCAAAAATAGAAAGATACCGATGAAGAGGAAAAAAACAAGTTACGAGGTGTGGAGGGTCAAATATAAATTTAAAGTCAATCAAAAATAATTTCAAGACCATTTTGCTGGAAAGTATAAGCTAAAAACGGAAGTGTCTTATAAAAATAAAATTCAGCGAGAGAAATCAGTGGACCCCCTTAATGATCATAATAAAGGAGTATCAGGGTTTGGGAGGCACAGTTAAAAGTCGCCTTGTTCAACATTTCATCCATATTCACTTTTTTCTTTTACAAGGACTTCCACTTAACTCATTGCATTAAGTTTCACCAATAAAAATTTTACACAGACCCAAAAGTGCTTCTTTAGAAAAGGAAGGGAGGTTTTAGTCTAAACAGTAGTAAATGAACAGGTGTTCAAAGCAAATTTAGCCAAAATACTAAAAAAAAAAAAAAATTAAAAAGATGGCATCTGCCCCAACAGTTTCAGAAATTCAAGAGTGAGACTAAACTTGGGGTCCACCAAATGTATGACCTGTTGATGCAAACGGACACACCTGGAGGACTGCCAGCATCACTCCCACCTGCCAGAACCACACAAGAGAGGGCACAAGAAGTGTCCAGGAAATGTCCAGCAAGATGACAAGATTTACTGTCAATTCTAAGGACAATATGGCATCTCTTTCCTTTCTTTAAGGATAAGTAAGTCTATGCCTACTGTATAGGTAAGGTACCATTCTAAGTACCATATAAGGACAAAGTCTCCTCTTAAAAAATTTGTTTAAAGCATAAGACATTTTTTTCTTACACTTCTAGGATAACGTTATACTCACTGTTGAATAAACATGAGCTCCGTTTGCTAGCCGGTATGTAGCGATCCGCTGTAGACACTGGACGATCCTACTGCAGGCTTTCGCTTCCCGCTGCGCCAGCCACAGGACACGTTCATCGGCCAACATGATGTTACTGGCAATGTCAACCATCACATCACCTAGCTAGCAGGTGTGAAGGAGAAAAAAGAAAGAGCTTTAAAACCAACACGGGCTGTCTTACATAATCAAAATCCACACGAGACACCAAGATTGGCTTTCGGTCTAAATGTTCCCATGCAAACCCAACAGGCACTGTACTTGTTTCTCCTTTAAAACTCCTTAAATATGAACAGCACACTCAGCTATGACCATTCGGTAATATTTAGCTCAATACAGTGTACCACCAAATTGCTGGTGAAAAGAATGGCACACATTACTCAAACTGATGGGGGAAAAGGATAAATTAAATCAAGAGAAAGGAAAAGACATCACATGATCTCAGAATAAAAACATCTAAGCTCTTGGTCTGGAAAATCATTTATAAACACTTCGTTTAGTGTGTCAGCTTAGTATTATTATTACAAGCTTCTGAGTATCCCGTCATGTTCAAATCTCAAGGCATGTCCAACCACAAGGCAAGGGCCCCGTATATGCTGGGCCATCGTGTGTCTTTGCAACGTGCAGTTTCGTCTGCCTTGAATGAACTTCTCCTTCCCTTCCTCCCATCTCAACGAATGCTTGAAGACCACGTGCCATGAAATAATGGATCCTAAGAGGGGCTCACTTTTACACTGCTTGTTGTATTAAGTTATGAACTGAGTAAAAAAAAAAGAACCCAGTGAACGAAAGTTTACATTCATATAGCATGCAAACATCTGAATATAAACACCTGTCAAGCAATGCCAGTGAAATGTCCCCTATTGCTGAAACTGACTCGCATGTCCCATATCAGACAAAGGCACTGAACTCGCAGGGCTAATGAGACATCCTAGTGTCAGGGGAGGGTTGGTATTGAGTAAGATGTTCATGAGAGGGAGGTCTATGCAGAGTGAACAAGCACATCCCAGAGGTAGGATCGGAGGACTGATTAGCTGGCTAGTCCTACAATCAAGAAGTAAGTGTCACTGACTCTATTCCCTATACTAGACTCCACATCCCGTGACTACATATGAAAAAAAAGTAAGCGTCAAAGGTGTTAAGCCCCAAAGCCAAGCCAGAAAGCCAAGACGTTTAGCAAACGTCTTTTCATCACCCCAGAAGATCCCAGGTGAGCTTTCCAACCTGTCCTGCATCCAATCCCCTTCCCAGGATGTATCACTATAAGGACTGAGGTGGGTCTGGCAAAAGGTCAGTGCATCCCCCGCAGGGTTCATTTCACAAAGACAATCTGTGGAAATCCACCAGATACCAACCCTGGAATCATGGGGTGAAACAGCTGTAGCAAGTACAGGGCTGAAGGACACTTCGATCCTGTCCCAAAGCTGTACTGGACACATCACTCCCGTCCCTTCCGTTATTTATGTAACGAGGACACTAACAATCCTGTCTGCTCTGAATGTTGGGAGGATGAAGTTCCAACAATACATATAAGGCTCTTGAAACCATGCCTGGCACACGGCAGGCACCCAAAACATGGTAGCTCTCCTTGTTATTATATTGTTCCATTTTTTTACCATTTCAATACCAATATAGGCCTCTTTCTGAAGATGACAGCTTCTAGGAGGAATGTTAAAAAGGGTGCATTTTTAAAGCCTGTGGTCATATATAAACAGGACCAATGCATCCAGCAAAACTGCCTCTCCTTCCTCTGCAAAACCCCCACCATCTCATCCAGCTGAAAAAATAGCTTACTGACTTCATATTGCCGTTCACATGGTGTATCACAATTCTGTCCTTATTTTATTTCCAAAGTAAACATCTTGAGGGCAGGGACAACACAATGTCCGACTCATGTTTATATCCTTATTCACTGTGTCACTCCTGGCGTAAAAGCCGATAGGTGCACAATATTCATTCACTCACTGACTACATATTTATTGGGAACCACGGTGACAGAGAGCAATGGAGATACAGCAGTGAAAGAAACACGCAAGCTCTGTTTTGGAGTTTATAATCTGGTGAAGAAAATACAAAGTGAATACATTTGTAAAAAGTGATTTAGATTGTGGTAACTGCAATGAAGGAAATAAGAACAACAGATGATGGAGGGTAATAAAATTTAATCCAAACACCCTATTTTCATGGACTCAAGAGATTGTCAAGGGGCATTTTCTCAAACCCAAGACTTTAACAGGATCAACTGACAGAGCATTCGGAAGAGCCTATCATGATGCTTTGTAGAATCCCTACCCGGCTTACACAGTTCCTGGAACATAAGCATCCTAGCGCATATTCCTAAACAGGTACGGGGGCGAACGTCATTCTAACAGCCCTTATTTCTAGGGCTGTGAAGAAGGGTAGTGACTGGGACATGTTAGTTACTGAATACGTCAATCAGCCATTTACACAGCAATCAGAGTAACACCTTTGAATCGGAATTCAGAGTAGCTGGAATAATTTGGGTTACGTTTTTGTCTACCATTCTTACCTCCTGTTATTTCAAATCTTTTATACAAAACTAAATAGGGTAAAACAGGTGAAGTGGTAAAATATGCTCTCCGGCTATCAGAAAAGAAAATTTCCATTGACTGCAAATGGTTGAAAGAAAACCTACAGGAAAACACTGATTCTCCTCTAAGGCGCAACTGAAAGATAGGCGGTGTTTACCGATCAGCACGACTACAAATGAACTTGCTCTTTTGTACTTTTGAAAAGTTTTAACTCTACAAACTTGATGAAGATCCCAACAGGAGACCTGCCAGATACACCATCATCTCTACTAAACAACTATGATGATTCCATGATGAAAGAACTACTGCCAGTCATGGGATTCCATGTGCTAGTGATTGTAAAGAAAATAAATACCTCTGAGAAGGTAAGGTGCACAGCTCACTGGAGTGATGGCCTCGGCTGAGAACGAGCAATTTTTCTCATTATTTCAGTCTAAACGGCGAAGGGCTAAGGAAAGGGATTTGTTGCCAAAATAGTCCCCAGCGCAGGTAATCATAGAATGCTATCTGCCTGTGCACCTTGGTGACCGAAGTAGTTCTGGGTCCTACACAGTGGCAACAAGGGTTACAGAAGGGTAACAGCGCATGAAAAACTACATTGGATGAAACAAGTATTCCTGAAATCCGACACCCAAAGCGTGTAAAAACTGCAACCAGCATTCCAACGCATCCTAGTTCTCCTTCACCTCATTCCCTGAAGGCCATTCCAGCCACGAAAGGGTCAGAAGGAATCACGCACCTGCTCTGCCACCTGTCACACTCAACAGTGAGGATCCAACGACAACACGTGTGAACACACTTTATCAAAGCTACCGGGTAAAGAATAAAAATGCCACATTAATAACGGTGAAGGTGTTAAACACCATCTGTTTTAAGAGACAGGGTATTTCTTGTTCTTCTCAATACACATGTTGGGAATTCTGATCAAAATGAGACCAGAAATCATCAGTCAATTTCACAAATTTGGTATGTTAGCATGTGAAACACACAAGATAATATATCACCTACACTTGATGATATTTACCTTTAATGTAGTAGGACTATAATGTCACACTCAAAACAGAATATGTATGTGTCTGGGAGTTAACTACTCCTGGGCTGCAATTTCAACTTTGTCATAAGTTAGATGTCCCTAATCACATTACTGTTTAGCCTTGGAAGACTCAGTTTGTTCGTTTGCAAAACGAGATCAAGAATCCTATGAGAAGTGCTAGGAATATCTCATCCCACAGTAAATTAAGAAAAACAAAACAAAACAAAACAACACCTTCTTTAAGCAATTCATGCCCTGTTTTGAGTAAAGCAAGGGGGGATCTAGACCCCTTCCCCCATTTACGGTTTCCAAGCACAAAGCAGCAGGGGACATTCTTGTTGTTTCTAACCAGAAAAGCAAGAATTACAGACACAAGTGTGGGTGGGCAGCAAGTTAGGCAGTTGTTTTGGACAGTTAAGGTGGGAATGGAAGGTACAGGAACGGACACGTAGTCCAAACTTGACTAAACAATAATTATAATAGCAGCTGGTATTATTATTAAAGTTCAAGTAGTCTTCACGATTTTTCTGCCAGGTGCAAATTAAATATAATATTGAGATGGCATCTATCTTAAAGTCTATTACCCTGATTATGTTTTATGAAGAATTTGCTCTGTTGTGCAAGTTTGAAAAGTGTGTTTATGTCACACTTAAGTAGCGTCAGTGTCCTGAGTGCCCCGGGGATCCCACTACTGGCTTCCCAGCAGCTGGCTTAGTGAAGCGGTCAACGTTCATTAAGAGGTCCCACCGTGATAATCATCAGAACCTATGGTGCATATTAAACTTGTGGCTTTACTGTGGTGTAGGAGTAAACAGGATGATGGTGATGATGGAGGAACTGGAGGAACAGGTGAGAAGGGAAGAGGGGAAAGAGGCTGAGATTAACAGTGGATTTACTCTTATAGAAAGGATTTGAGGTAGCCTAGCAAAATTTAAAAAAATAATTACTTCTTCTCTCTTCGAAGAAGAACAAGCTAAAAGCCTGCATCAGTGGCAGAGCTGCTGTGATGGGGAAAATAGATTCCTGACATGTGTCTAGTCAAGGCAATGAAGACACTGTTACAATTACCAACAGAAAGGAGAACACTTCCTCCAGGCAGACCAAGTTGCTTTGATAACAAATTCTAGGAACATGTGAGTGAGGTCCCCTATGCTAGAGGCAGGATTAAATGGGCAAGGCCCTCAGCCATACCTACACAACAAACGGAAAGCTTAACTCCTAACATTCCTCCAACTGCTCCAGTGGAAGCAGGTTTTATTTTTTTTCTGATTACAAAAATGTATGTGCATTTCCCTTTCTGGAAGAACAGAAGACTACTAAGTATTCTGGACAATTCCCCTTCCTGCTAAGCGTGAAAATGCTGAAGGGAAAAACGTTATCCATAAAAAAAGGAAAAGATCATTTTTCTGGCTTTTGAAAACCATGAACAAATTATTAAATAGTTTTGTAAACAAACAAAACAAACAAACAAAAAAAACAAAAATGTTACCTTTCTAAATGTACCACTGACCAGGCAGAAACAAACATTCCTCCAGAGGCCAACAGTAACACAACAGCGGGTCCCAGAAGCTCTGCGGCGGAACCCTGCTGGCCACGGGTATGTTCTGACACCCACTCAGGGCCTAAGAGCCACCAACACAGGCCTGACGAGACAAGGCCACTGCGTGAAGGTGATAACCCCAAGAGGACACCACCAGGGTCAGGGCAAACCAGCATCCAATCAGCGAGGAAACTTGAAACGTGCCTTCTTGACCTTGGCATGAGGTAGAAGGAGGTTAAAAAACCTCCTCCCTGACAACTTGTAAACACAAGTTGACCCTCGCACAGGACTGAGGCCAGATTTCTCATCACTTCCGTGGTCTAAAAATCCTCAAGCTGAGAACTAAGTTCAAAGCCACCAGTTACCCTGGAATTGTCCCTAGGCACTTGGCAGAAGCAAAACGATATCACACTTAATAATTAATGATAAATTAGACCATTCTCATTAATATCCCTTATTACCAATAGTAACCAACATTGTTCTGAGGTCCTCATCAATGTATAACCAGAAAAAACAAAACATTTTATATAGGAACAGATAAACTGATTATTATTTGCTGGCGACAATGGTGACATCTGTGTGTCTAGAAAAATCCCACATAAACAACTACAAAATTAAATTATATAGATGGATTCCATAAAGTAACCAGATACAAGGTCTACATTAAAAAATAAAACATAATCAAGGAAAACTGAACATGGACTAGTTATTTGATAATAAAAAGAG
>NW_017731418.1:118441-123369 GCF_001890085.2 Hipposideros armiger
GTCACTTTAACAGACCAAGCATGGCTCTCAATGATAATTTTGGATATTAAAAGTGTACTTGTTTAGCTCAAACATAGGAAACATAAACAGGCTTTAAAAACAGATATTCGAGTCTATCATAGGGCCATTTTTTGATATGCTATGGGCTATGGATCCGAAATAGAAAAATACCTCTTTTGATTTTTCCTCTTTGGTAAATCTTCCAAATTTCTCTATCATTTCAGCCACAAATATGACATCCATCTTGTCAGAAAAGTTGGCCGCCTCCACGGTATAGGCCAGTAATTGTCGGGCTGTGGCCACAGCGTTGGTGAGATTGAGGGGCATCTACATTCAAAACGCAAAAAGCACTTAGCAAATGGATCCTCAGAATGTTGACGTTGTGTCTTTGCATGGGAAACCACTGCAATGAATTCAAACTTTATCATTATTCACAAGGATCTTCTTAAAATGCTTTTTCAAACCCAAGGAAAATAAAATTTGAATGGAAACTAACCTGAGGGGAATTTTTTAAAACTTGGAATGGAATATAATAATACATAAAACCACATCAGGTAAACAAGCTGCACCATTTCTTCCTCTCTACCCATCCAAACTTTAGACTCAATCCCAACTGCTTTGTAAAGCTGTTCCTGAGGATTCCAGCTGGGAAGGATCAATAACTCCCTTGGACAGGAGTGTGAACCACTTATTTTGCACTTATCTGTATTGCCATGCACTGTCAATCATGTTTTACTTGTGTTTATTTATGGACTTAAACACGATTACGCACCAGCCATTGCAAAAAGGATATACTAGGTGCTAAGGATCACAATAGAATATGTAACACAGAAACGATCATCCAGCTGCTTATAAGCTGGTACAGTTTATAAAAGACGCATAGAAGCAAAGATAGAAAAAGGCATCTGATTATTACAAGTACGACAAGGGATCACTTGTGACAAAGAAATTATAAAAGGAACCCAAGAGGTGGCTTCCCAGATGGATGTGAACGATGGTTGAGATTTTGTCTGGTGGATAACAGATGATAAAGGTATTCAAACAAAGGCACAAAGGCAGGCAGTGACAGGAAAAAAAGAGTAGCACCACCCAGAGGGCCTGCATACCAGCTGAGAAGACTGGGCCTTATTCCAGAGACAGATCCGCCAACTAAAGTGTAAACACCAAATCCTTATGCTTTACTAATGTTTAAAAAAAGATACTGTGTATTTGGTTTAAATACCATGTTTTATTAACGATCTCAGCACAGTTGAAGCCTTTCCAGTTACCTGATTAAACATGTAAAGAACTCTAGTGACATCATTTGCATACTGGCAGCGAGAGTAGTCGTCATCTGCCCAAAAGCCACCTCTGTCACATCTGCGCCAAGCCTTTCGCTCATCCTGTGGGTTTCCAGGATAGATCCCACTGCCGTGCGTGTTCCGAGTACACTGCAGATAGGCAGTAATGCCTGCCAACGTTCTGGGCCACCTAGAGAGATGAGAACAAAACAGTATAAGGAAGCCTACTCCAATGCAAATAANGGAACAGATAAACTGATTATTATTTGCTGGCGACAATGGTGACATCTGTGTGTCTAGAAAAATCCCACATAAACAACTACAAAATTAAATTATATGGATGAATTCCATAAAGTAACCAGATACAAGGTCTACATTAAAAAATAAAACATAATCAAGGAAAACTGAACATGGACTAGATATCTGATAATATAAAGAGCTTAGAGCTCATTTTGGTCATATAATAACAGTATCATAATTCTATTTTGAAGTTCCTTATATTTTGGAAAAATTATAGATAAAATGGTATCTAGAGTTTACTATTAAACGTTCCAGCATTAAGAAAGAAAGGAAGAAAGAAAGAGAGAGAGAGACAGAGAGAGAGGGAGAGAGAGAGAGAGAGAGAGAGAGAAAGAAAGAAAGAAAGAAAGAAAGAAAGAAAGAGAGAGAGAGAGACAGAGAGAGAGAAAGGAAGGAAGAAAAAGAAGGAAAGAGAGAGAGGGAGGCAGAAAGAGGAATGGAGAGGAAAAAAGGAGGGAGGGATGGAGGACAAAGGAGATATGTGGATCAATGAGACAAGACTGGTAAATACTGAAAACTGTTGAAGGTGAAAGGTAAACATAGGTATTAATGAGAACATTCTCTCTCCTATACTTTTGGAATTTTCTAATAAAAAAAGTTTCTAGAAAGGTTTCAAAAAGTTAAACTCAAAAGAAAAAACATTAAAGCAAGGTAAATATAGATCATGACGACATCATTGTGGTTCTCAAAGTCTGTGCCTTTCTCAAAGAATATGTCACCCCAGCATTACCCAGAACTTACTAGAAAACCATTCTTAGACCCCACCACAAACTGTTTAACAAACCCTCCAGGTGATGTGAACGCATGCTCAAGTTTGAGAAACTGTGTTTTAGAAAGATCACAAAGCCAGAAGCTGGGTCTTTGAAAAGCTGAAAAATACAGAAAAGTACGACAAGTAAGATCAAGAAGAAAAAAAAAAAAAATCAGAAATACTGAAAACAAAAATGAAACGCAAGTACCAACAGAGAAATGATTACATTTTAAAATGAGTAAGTGAAAGAACTTTTAGAGTTTTTATAAATCTGTACATAAAAATGTGCCAAATGTGCCAAATGAATTCTGTTGTAAACTAGTGTGAAGGTGCCTGTCTGACTTACATACTGAAAACCAGGGCAGAATGAAGGGACTAGAACACGCAGCCAAATCTAATCTTTATATACTTCCTCATTCTCTGAAATACATACATATTGTCTTCCTAAGAGAAATCACTCTCGTAAATATGGAACAGATGCTTATGTTGCCTAACAGACAACTTTCAGCTGTTTTTAAAAGACCCCACTAAACACACCATTTAGATCGGACGGTTTGATAGCTTTTAGCGCCCACCCTAAGACAGCGGGGTACCAGCTTATGTTGGCCAGGTTCAATCACGGGTTAAAAGGCCAGCTGCCTCACCATATTTCACTTATGAAATTATCCATGGCAAAGCAACTGTTTGGACAGCAAACAAAAATCAATTTCATTATTTGTCCAATGAAGCTGCATGCCTTTTAGGTTACCTGAGAGTAATTTTATGCTGTAGTAATCAACTTAAAAAGATGGACACCTTTAACCGTCCTGATTTCCTTTTATTGTACTAATAAACGGTAGAAGCTATAGCCTTCAGTTTAACTTTCCAAAGAATCAGTCAGTTCAGATGTCTGTCACAATGTCACAAGTAACATTACGCTTATACTTCAGTTATTCAATCCTGAATATTTTCCCTCTGCTTTTCCTATTTATACTTAATAAGTTGCCGTCATTTGTTTCCAAAGATAATTCATACTTTACCTCCTATGTCAGCCAGTGAAACTGATAGCCATCAACTTCAAACGAAGTTTTTAGAGAACTAAAGCACTCTGACGATTTTTTAAAAGACCTTCTTAGCTTCTGAGATCACGAGAATGTTAAATTTCCTAACCCTATAAAGTTACATCCTAGCATTACAACTATTCCGCAAACTAGCTTCACTCGTGCGCAAAAATTTCGCAGGTAAAACAGGGCAAGAGGCAATCCCATGGTTAATAACAACTCACGAAACGAAGCCTACTTCCAGTCCTCCCCCTCAGCACCTACCAAAGCAGCAGACCATTCATCCCACACGCTGGCAAAGCAGTGAAATCTGCATCCCTGGGGACCCCACTGCTCTTCACGAGCTGGGAGGTGAGCAACCGTCCTTTACTTCAAAACAGGGAGGCATGGAAATAACTATGTATTATGTGATGGCAAGATCTTTTTCAATGCCCACATTCCAAATGTCATTCCAATTACTCCAGTGACTCAAAACATCCCACTTCCACGAGTGACTTGTAATCATGTGGGCAGCTAACCTGTGGTTATAATCAACAATGGAGAGCAGAGTTACCGCAGAGCCAGAGTCCAGGCGGCTTCTCCCAGTGCTGAGAAAACTTACCACAGGAAGCCGGCTGCGGCCCAGAGACACAGCCAAAAGGCAAGACAGTTCACTGGAAAACTGAAGTTCAGATAACAACGCTGAAATGTTATCTCGTTGTCACGTGGTGTGTTTCCCTGACTCCCATTTACAAACGTGTCTATTTTTCTTCCTTTAATAGCTACCACCGAACAAGTCAAACGCTAGGGCTGCAATTCCAAAACGTATCACCAAAATGCAACATAGAAACAGATAGTATACCAACAAAAAAGTATCCTCGCTTATATGAATCAGGGTACCTGAGCATAGGGAAACAGGCATATGATTTGCCTTGTAGCGTATTCACGCATCTGAGATGTCCTACATACTAGCCTTTGTTTTTAAGCACAGTATTTTCCCCACAGTTGAATAAAAAGTACTTTTGGAATGTCACAACATGGTGACATTGTAAAAGAAATGTGGTTCTGCAGAAAATTCTTCCGGACTAGACGCCATGTGTCTAGTTTCCGGTTTCAGCCCTGTCCTAAGCAAGCTTTATAACCTTGCATAAATCATTTAATTATCTTTGGCTTCAGTTTATGACTTGGTCTAGTTTCTTCTACCTCTAAAATGTATTTTTGTATGAATATATCACAAAAGAAACAGTATATATAAAGTTCTCACATAGCTCAAAGAACATGTTAATCTGAGTCTTAAAACTTATTCAAAAGAGTTGCTGCTAATTCATTATGAAAACTGCTGCTGTCAATGTTATTCCTCACTGGACAGCGTGCTGACCAGCACATCATAGTTTTCACATGACCCTGTTAAAATACACTCCTTTTCAAAGTCACTACATTTTCATAACTTGTGTATTCCAATCATTTAGAATTTCAAAAAGGTTCCTAAAACAGTGTTTTATTTCTCCAAGATATTACGAAGGGAATGATGCAATTTAACCACGATCTGGGTGACTAAAACTCACATTAAAAAAAAAA
>NW_017731418.1:125744-132543 GCF_001890085.2 Hipposideros armiger
CAAACCATTTTAAACTATTATCCACCAAGGGCATTTTAATATCATAGCAGAATAGGATTGTTTTCCTAAAATATTCTAAATATTGCTATAAATACACAGGGAAACTGTATCTTAGTCAGAAAAAAAAAAGCAACAAATGGTTTTGCATTTCTTTTTAATTATTGTATTGTTGACTTATAGAACTATTAGATGTGTAAGGTCAGAATCTTGTCCAGTATTCGTAGAATCAGGCCTTTTGCAGAAGTAGTTATTATATGCACAGAGGTGGCACAGCAGGTCCTGGACTGCCATCCTTAGAAAGGCCCATTTGCAACCTTGGCCTTTCAGAGGCATCTGAGAATCGAACTCGGAGCATTCTCATGAACAGCTAACTGGCTCGGGTTGTTCCCTACACCTAGACGACCTGCACAAGCAATCCGGTTTATGCTGAACACCCACTTCCTTCCTGGGAGTCTGCAACTCTGGTATGTGACGGGCAGAGGGTGGCTGAGGTTCCAGTGGGCTGCCCTGGGTGAGAAACGCTGCCCAGAGGTTGCTGCCTTTTCATGGCTGGAGAAGGACGGGCTCTGCGTGAGCCTCCTGGGAGGGAGACAGCATGAGGAAGCCGGAGCGTGGGTCTCTCCAGGACCCACCTGTGTCTTTTCCGCTTAGGATCCAGCTATGTATCTGACTGTATTACTACACTACATCTCAGCTGTGAGGACAACTAGATGCTGAGTCCCCGGAGTCCTCCTGGCAGATGTCTGCACTTGGGGGTGGTCTTGAAGGCCCCCAACACAGCGTACAACTGAAGATATCAGGGAGAAGCCCCTCACTATGCAAGTGACTACATACACATGTTGGCATGGACCGCTGTCATCTGAGCTCCATTTCTCCAAA
This sequence comes from Hipposideros armiger, assembly GCF_001890085.2. Taxonomy (NCBI): domain Eukaryota; kingdom Metazoa; phylum Chordata; class Mammalia; order Chiroptera; family Hipposideridae; genus Hipposideros; species Hipposideros armiger. The sequence continues at coordinate 126,624 of NW_017731418.1, forward strand.
ACTGACAGTGAAATCGAACATATTTAATAAAAGTTACAGCTGACCCGTAACATAGGAACTGCTAAATTAGAATATCAGTCACACCAAAATATAATTCATTACCCAAAACTGCATAAATAGATCAAGCGACACTAAACTAAATTCTTATTAATGCAGTAGAGGTTTAACTGCATATCTTAAGGCGTGTTGAAAGATAAATAATTCATTAATCGGTTAAATAATTAGATTCTCCTTCTATTTTTAAAAATGTAAAGAAACTCAAAAACTATGAGTAAAAACAGAAAATCAACCATAAACAAATCATATTATGATTATTTAATAAAAGATGTTGACTATAATAAAATTAACAAATGTTATCTATTTCACTTTAAAGTATACAATATACTCGTAAATATAGACTACTGGTTACTAGACATAAAAGACTTACCACCGGCAATAATAAATGCTGATTTCCATATGCTCATGTCAAGGAGAATTTTTTTTTTTTTAAAGATAAGACAAAATAAAAGCAATGAAAAACTGAGCTAAAGGTGCTATTATTGCTTCTTTACCTTGGATTTGAAAGATTAACATCAAAGGGTTTTCTTATCCTTAAAAATTGGGCTTATAGCCACGAGGCAGCAATAGTATCAACCACGAGCAGTGCAAACTGAGTAGTCAACAACCTTTACACGGCTTTAAAGAGCTACAGATTCATTTCCCTTCCTTTAAATAACTGTAAACTTATTTCTTAAGCATAAAGAACATTAAACAATATATTCAATGATGTTTTAAAGCAACTTTGAAAGTAAGGAGAGGCTAAGGTAAAACTTGTTACCCCTCACAAATTCTAAACTTTCTACTAAAAAAACAGTAACATTTAACTTATTCTCTTATGGCAACAGATTCCTACACCAAGGGCTCCCCACGTTTCAGGTCAAACAACATCTTTGGTTTCCCAAAGTCCTTCTTGCTTAACTGCCAGAAGAACCAAGCGGGGGAAGGAAAGTGGGTACGGGTTTCTCCTAATGGTGTCTACTTAACTGCCAATAGTTAACAGTGCCCTAGCAGTACCAAACCTTCCACAGTTCATCGTAAAGGAGCCCTTGAAAACAGCAGGAAATACCATTAGCCTGTCTGAATTTTGCACTCTTTTAGTAAAATTTCCAAAATGTTTCCCTATAGCAGTGGTTCTTAACTTTTACCACAAAACCGCCTGTTAAAAATGAACACTTCTGGCTCTACTTTCAGACACTCTTAAATCAACAGATTTGAGATAAAGTTCAGGTACGTATTTTTTTCTTAATCTCTTGTAAATGATTCCAAAATCATTGCTCTCACGGGACATCCTTAGATATTTGAGGATACACACACGCACACATGCACGCACACATATACACAGAGGGTGCCCAAAAATGTATACACATTTTAAGACAGGAAAAAACTGTATTAAAATTGTAATACTCAATATATACCGATAACAAAAGATGAATACAAGTCATGTGTATACATTTTTTTGGCACCCCATACACACACACACACACACACATACACACCCTCTATATATGAATACACATACATTTCTCCAATATTCTTACTGAGGCTTAGAGACCAATATGTGCCTTTGAAGATAAAAAGGGATGTGAGCTCTCTCTTTTGTTCCAGTGATCTATGTGTCTGTTTTTATGCTGATACCATGCTGTTTTGATTACTGTAGCCTTGTAGTATGATTTGATGTCAGGCATTGTGATACTTTCCACTTTGTTCTTATTTCTCAAGGTTGCTGTGGCTATTCAGGGTCTTTCATGGTTCCATATAAATTTTAGAATTGTATGTTCTACTTGTGTGAAAAATGCCATTGGTAGTTTGACAGGAATTGCGTTGAATCTATATGTTACCTTAGGTAGTATGGACATTTTAACTATATTAATTTTTCGTATCCATAAGCATGGTAGGTGTTTCCATTTGTTTGTATCTCCTTTAATTTCTGGGGAAGGGGGTGTAAATGTCTATTACATTGTTTTGTACACCTGGAACTAATAAAAAATATCAATAAATCAATCAATAAATAAATACATAAATAAATAAAATAAAAATGGATGTGAGGCAAATCAGACTTTCCATGTCACTGACCTGAAGTCGCCTTTATTGTTCACCACCCTCTCAGGAGGACAGTACTGTGCAGAGCTTTCTAACACGACAATATCGACAGTTCTGGTATTGTTCCCGCGTTTGGTCTGGACATGACAGCCCCAATTTCCAGTGGATCCAGCCTGAATATTAGAAATGGTTAGGGCACTGCATGAAGAAAGATTTTAAAAAGAGAGAAAACGTGGTCAGGCACAAAGAGAAACAACACGGGCTTCTATCATTCACTTAGCAAATACGTCTGAATGCACACTGTGGGCCACGCGCTTGCTAGATAAAAACAAATTTCAAAAATGACCCCTCCACTTAAGGACTTCAGCGACAACTCCAGACAAGCAGGTAAAGGGAGACTTAAAATACAATGGTAAGAGCTTCAATGGAGGTATGAACAAGACGCAATGGGACACAATGCCTGAGACTTGTTCCAGAAAAAGGGAGGGCAGGGCACAGAGGGAGGGTGAACAGCAAGTGCAAAGGCAGAAATGCCATGCATGGCATGTTCTCATGGAGAAGTTTCCAAGCACATCTACCTTTTCACTGATTCTGAGGGAAATATTCAAGCATGAAGAAAGGAGGGTAATACTATGAAGTGTGTAAGTAAGAAAACATTTAAGGTAAAAGGGTTATACAAGAAACAGCTGGTTAAGTCACTAAAAAAGTTAGTAAATTACCAATTAATGGTTTAACAAAAGGAGTTTCCATGTAACGGTATGCTTCTATTTATAAAACAGCTGTATTTCTAAGTAGCTGTCAGTAAATTTAATTTCCAAGATGAAGTCTTAATTCTTTAATATAAAACCTATTAATTAAAGAGCAAATATCAGAGCCTTGAATTAACCTTTATTCCCCCTCCCACAGGACCCATTATGCTTTGCTTTTGAGTAGATATAAATGATAAATAATTAGACATAAAGTATCATTTTATGTAACTTATAAAACTGTGTGCTGAAAATGTGCTGAAGTGAATACATTTTTCCAGTCTCGTACATCATTAATGGCTACACAACAAATGTTCTAATGAAGACTTTGAGGTGCTGTTATTCTAAATCAAAGAAAATGTTTATCATCTTTACTCAGTTGGTAAATAAACCAATACACTGTAGTAAACATATTTCAAGATAAAATGAAACAAAAAAGCTTGACATTAAATTTAAATAACCAGAAAATTCGTCAAACCTTCTACTGTATAACTTTATTGAATTAGAATAAAGTATGTAAAAAAAACTTGACAATGAAAATCATTCTCTTATTCAGAGGTTCCCAAACTTTCTTGGTTCACAGCACTTTCACTGACTAGATACCTACCCCTGGCCCCAAAGAAATACCTATGGTGGTTTCAATTATGAAATTAAATCCCCAAACTGTGTATGTACATCCTAACGATTTAGTAGCCATTTGAAAAAATAACACAGCATTAATAACAATTTGAAATAAATTATATTTCCTTCCTATATAACCACAGCTACTTCCTAATGGGTTGTGTGTACTGTTGAGCACTCCAAAAGTAATCAAACACCAGTGATACCCTTCTTTCTTGTTCCCCAATGATTTTCACACAGTACTTACTTTGTACCACAGTAATCACCCCAAATCCTGTATCCCAAAGCATAGCACCAGCAAAAGGAATGCAGCATGATCGAATGCTGACACCGTAATTGCTTGGAGCTAGAAGCTGTGTGGTGTTTGACAAAAGTATCACTACGCTCCTCAAAAACTTAAATATATCTACCACAGCACCTCTGTAAACTCACTGTGGTGCCTCAGAGCACTTTAGCTCACCATGGGTTTAGGGTCCTAAGTATATTTTACTAGCTTGTTTTCTTAGATAACTTTTAGCAATACCTTCAAAGTCTAAAACCGATTTTCAGAATAAAATTTTCAGGAATCCTCAAAGCAGCATATTTGGAGATTGAAGGAGAAAGGAGCAACTTGAATTTCATCTTTGAGGAAAACTAGAAACTCTAATTCTTATCAGTGGCATGAGGAGAACAATGAAGAATCAACAGGTATCTCAGGTACCTACTCAATAATCATATTTCTTTATTCTACAACTTCTTTATTATTCTGAGGCTCACTCTGGGTAAAGCATTTCTCAGTCTTCTTAGGAAAGATTTTCATTTTAGTCAAGTGTCACTACCAACAAAAATGGCAGGCAGGTTGCTGTCCTTAGAATCACATTTTTTGTGCTGCTATGCAGAATTTAGATTGAAGTACGACTTGCAGAAATAAATTTATAAAGTCACTCTAGTTACTTTGGTCACACAATTTAAGGGTTCCAAAATAATGAATCAAAATTCTTATTCAGAAAATGGTTCTATGTACTTTAAAGCTTTATTGTTGTACTATATATGAATTATTGTCTATTCATACAGTAACTGCTTCAAATTCACAATTTGATGAGTTTTAACATATATACACACTTATGAAACTATCACCACAGTAAAGATAATGTAACAATTGCAGTCTTCTCACTGGGGCCTAATATGCTGTCTAATAATCTTGGAGGATCTAATAAGGAAAGAATGCTTCTAGTAATAGCAGAGTAACTCCTATCACACCACCATCCCTGCAGTTAACAAATATACACTCTGGACAAACTATTGGGTTGTTGGAAAAGTCATGACGCATTTGAGCAACGAAAAACATAGAAAAAACACATCAAGACTTTTCCGACAACCCAATACAAAATGACAACCATATGAACCCATGGAGAATGATCCAAAGCAAGCGGAAACCAGACACAAAACAGAGAGGAGTTGACACTAGGAAGAAGGAACTGGCACTGGGGAGTAATCGTAAAGTCGTTTTTAATGGCTTTTGCCCAAGGATAGGCCCTACTCAAATAGAAATTCACAGTCTTGCTGCTTCAACAATTAGAGGACAGAGGTAGAAAGGAGCCTGGCTCCAAACTTCTGCACATATACAATCCTCCCAGATCACTAACTGGCCCTGGACCTATGCACAGATAGGGCAGGCACCAAGCAGATTTCAGCTGCTGCCTACCACAGGCAAGTTTGAATTTAGCCCAGCTGTTTGAGGAAACAAACATCAGCTCTCTTCAGGTGAACAGAACTAAATCCAGAGTCAGGGGTCAAACTTTTGCTTCAAAAGCCAGATAGTAAATACTTTAGGCTTTGCTGGCCAAGAAGCAACACCGGGGATATTATGGAGTTACCTATATAACCATTTGAAACATAACCATTTATAACTGGAAACCATGTTCTTAGATCACAGGCCCAGCAGGCCAGACTTGACCCATAGGCTGTACTTTGCCAGCTTGTCCTCTATAGTGAATCATTCACAATGTCCAGGATAGAATCAGCTATTACTAGAAATATAAATAATATTTTTTTAAATAGAAAAATATTAGCTATATACAAATGAAAAGCAGTCAGTGGTAATGATCCCGAGATGACCCAGATGTTAGAATCAGTGGGCAAGGATTTAAAAGCATCTACTGTAAATATTTTACAAAATATAAATGAAAACATGCTTCTAAAAGAAAAGATAGGCTATCTCAATAGAGAAACAGAAATTGTAAAATACAATATTGTACCCCAAAATTCCCAGACACGATTCTTAATTCAGAGAACCTTTAGTTTCTTAACAATTTTTTCATGTCACTTCTGTGAGTCTGCTGTGATACTTTAATTCTGGAGTGTGAATATAGTATTGATGCTAACCTAGGGTGCCCCAGCAGTGTTTGGAAACTAGAGATCTACTCTTAAAAATTCAAGCGGAGTTCTGTCTTTAAGGAACTGGAAGCAAGGAAAGAAAAAGAGAGAAGGAGAGA
>NW_017731418.1:132798-166576 GCF_001890085.2 Hipposideros armiger
AGGTTAACAGGACAGGTGTTATATTCTTTTATACTAGTGGGGTAGAAAACGAAAGTATCTTAAAATGTAGCATTAATCATAAAACAGTGAAAGTTAGATAATTCCTAAAAGTGAAACCTCTGAGCTTCACAGCAAGAAATGTTCAGAAATTAAGTTTGGCAATAAAAGTTTACATTTTTCTCCCTAAAACTTTAAACAAAAGGTCTCCAACTTTTTAACAGTGTTAAAAAGCACAGGACATATGCTTTTTTCCCAAAAAAACACTGGATGGAAAAAATACCTATTTAATTTTAACAAGATGAATAACAATCAGGAAAAGGAAAGCCAGATGTTCGCATTTTTAAGTGCAAGAAGATAAAATATTAATTCGAATTTCAACTAAACATTAAAATTCTCAAACGATAAATGAAATCCCCAAAGACCATTCCTCATTTTAAAAAGTTTACCTTGCAATCAAGGAGCAGTTGTGAATCATGTTCTTTTCAACAAAGATACCTTGGGATTCATCAGTTTCAACTATTCGCCCATCTTGATACCATAACACTTGCATGTCCTGATCAATATAGGAAGCCATGCACTGGAAGGGAAGGCTGTCTCCTTCAAACACAACTTGACGATGAGATGGAGTCATGTAGAAAGACGGTAATTCAAGGGGAGGATCTAGAGAAGGCAAGACAGAGACACAAAGACAACATCATATTCACACTCCAGAATTAGAAGTTATAGACATTCGAATTAAAACTCTGAAATGGAAAAACAAATATTCCTCAGTAACCAGCGTTTAAATGCTAGCACCAAGAAGGCTGATACTGAGTGAAATAAGTGGGCTCCCGATGAAAACAAAATTAACAAAATTAAAATGAAACCATTTCATAATCAGTTCTGACATTGAGAGTTGCTCCTTTCTGGTGGCATCAAAAGACTATCGGATGATCACAGAAGCAGTACTAAAAGAATAAATTGTAAAATGATACTTAATTCTGGAGAATAAGACTGGTGATAATTAAATGTTGATATATACACAACTTAGAAATCCATTTTGGAGACTGTATTACCTTTGATTAAACCACTGGTTTGTGGTTATGAAAGTAATGCATACTCATCGCACAAAATTGAGAACATTTCAGAAAAAGGGAAAAAAATCTTTTAAGATCCTATATGTTACAATCACTTGTAAACTGTGATATATTTCCGTCCAGTCACAAAAATAAAAGAGAAAATTTAAATATTCTGGGGATGCCAAAAAAATGTATACAAGTAGACACTTTGGTCAACACTGCTCAAGCAATAGTTCGCTGTAATCAGGAGTGTCTGGACACTGATGGTAACCACTTTGAGCACTTCTTGTAATTGCAGAAGTCAAATGTGACTTGTATTCATCTTTTGATAGCGGTAGATATTGAGTATTATAATTTTAATAGGTTTTTCCTTTCTTAAAATGTGTATACGTTTTTCGGGCACCCTCTGCATATGCAAAAATGTACACAAAAATCATGAGCTCATTAAAAGCCTTGAAATATTTAGTCCATTGTCCAACACAACAATTCTGCTTTCAGTAGTGGTCTATCCTAAAGAATGTCAGCACATATGCAAAGATGTATAGAGGGAAATTAATCCTTGCATTGTTTATGGAGTAATTATTAACAATCTAAATAAATACACAGTAATAAGAATGTTGTGAAGTTACGACTACAGCTATACAATGGATTGGTATGCATCTATTTTATATAAAGGGAAATAAATTTCCATTACCTCAAGTTAAAAGGTCATGAAATAGCATGAGATTATGATATTTTAGTCAAGACACAGGGGAAAAGGTGCAGAAGATAATACACCAGGTATCTTGGACATTAGCTACCTTTGAGTGAGAACAATGTCTTTTTTTCAGCCTTAAGTAAAACATAATTAACAAAGTTGTAAAATATTTAGTGTGTATCATGAGGATCTGATGTTCATATACATTATTTCTTTTCACGAATCTTAATTTTTGTCCAATGAGCATATTTTACTTGTGAAACAATAATAAAAATGATAATAAATAGGAAAGGAAAAAAATGATAGGATTGCTTGTTTCCAAAGAAGAATACTAAACTGGAATCTCCTGTCATTTTAAGGACTGTTTTTGGTTTATGTTTTTTTTTCCTTTTTCCTTTCTTCATTTAATACACGATAAATGTGTTATTTCCCTTGAGTCTTCAGATGTTTTTTAAAAATCGTGATTTTTCAATAGCTGTATGCTATGAATGGATGTGTCACAGGTAATTAAACAAATCCACTATTTTTGAGAATTCTGATATGCTTATATGTAAAGTCCGAAGATTTACACACATACAAGATCATCTCCTATAATAAGTAAGCTCCTACATGTAGAATTATGGGAACAAATTGTATCAATATTTTAAGAACACTGATAAATATTGCCAAACTATACTACAAAAAGACTCTATCAACTCACACTCCCACCGACAAACAGAATTGCAGCCTGAGATTTTATTACTATCAACAAATGCCTGATTTGCCAGCTCATATAAAATTTGAAAATCTGTGCTATTCTTTGAAATTGGTTTCCATTAAGCTATTCAGAACCTAAGAACCTTAAATACCAATCGAAAAAAATGTTTCTTCATTTAGCTGACTTCACTGTTGGCATAAACCAAATATTGGGTTGTTGGAAAAGTCATGACATATTTTGTCTCTGTTTTTCAAAGGTCATTTATTTATATAAAGAACAAAGATCAATCAATGATATATTGCCCGTTTTGTTCGATAACCTTTTGTCATCTTTCAGTGAGCTTCATAATTCCTTGTTCATAGAAGGACCTGTCTTTATTTGCGAAAAACTGAACAAGGTGCTAATTTACAGCCTCACCTGAATTGAACGTTATACCACGCAAGGAGTTTTGAAGAGAGCAAAACAAGTGGAAGTCTGATGGCGCAAGGTCAGGCCAGTATGGTGGGTGTGGCAACACATACCATCCAAGCTCCACTAATTTTTGATGGGGGATCAAACTTGTGTGTGGTCTCGCATTGTCGCGATGGAACACAACTCTACAAGTAACAAGCTCTGGACGTTTCTGGATGATGGATTCGTTCAAGCTGTCCAACTGCCTAAAGTACACATTCGAATTGACTGTTTGGTTCCTTGGTAAGAGCTTGGAAAACACAACACCTTTAAAATCCCACCACACTGAGAGCATAAACTTCCTCTGATGAATGTCTGCTTTCAATGTCGTTTGAGGTGAATCATCACGTCGGGACCAAGACCATTTGCACACCACACTGTTGTAAACAATCCACTTCTCATCACCAGTTATCAGTCGCTTCAAAAAACGATCGTTTTCCTCACGTTTAATGAGCATATGCAGATATTTATACACGCTGTCAAATGAACTTCTTTGAGTTCATGCGGAACCCAATCGAGCTTGTTTACGTATCCCAGCTTCTTCAGGTGGTTATGAATGCTTTAACGATGGATGTCAAATGTTTCTGTAATCGCTCGTGCCGTGTAACATGGGTTTGACTCAATCAATGCCTTTATTTTGTCGTCTTCAGCCTCGGTGGGCCTCCCTGACCAAGGAGCATCACTGACATCAAAATTACCAGCATGGAATTTCGTGAACCATCGCTAGCACTGACATTCTTATAGAGCATTGCCACTGTAAACTTCATGCAACTTTTCACAAGCTTGACGTGCGTTCTTCCCTTTATGGAAGTAAAATAGTAAAATATGGCAAAAATGCACAGTTTGGTCTTCCACCTTCAACTTGTTGTAAAATCTCCAAAACTCAACCATATTGCTCAATTTTTTTTTTTTAGAATGAAGCTAGAACTGTCAGCTGTCAAATGACATAGCAATACCATAGATGCAAATGACTCTAGTACTTCCAAAAATGAACTAGTGTCATCTGTCGCAAACATGTGTCATGACTTTTCCGACAACCCAATAGTATCAAATCCATGAAGATGAATGGTTGCAATCAGTACCATCAAAGTGTGAAAAGAATTTTACAGTTTGTCAAGGAAAACATGGTGGCCAGTAAACTCCGGTCAGTGCTCTCTCAGTTGCTCTTTCTTTCTTACCGCATGTCAATAACTCCTGCTTCACCCCCGTGACCGGCTGGGCCTGCAGAGACTTCGGGTAAACACACCGTGTGTCCCGGACAGTGATGTTTCTCTCCTTTACCCAGCGATGCATCCACAAGATGTTACAATCACACAAAAGATACTCAGTCTGAAACTCTCTGTTGCATACAAAATACAAATGAGAGACTATGGTGAAAAGAATGAAATGGCATTTTGGCTTTATAGTGGCTTATGTTCTGGATGTGAACAAACCTCTACCATGCTTGTGGCATATACCAACAGTTACGGTCTCCTCGGAGTGACTTTCCCCTATGTTCCTGGGACTGACGCCGCTTTCTACCAAAGCTGGCATGTGAACAAAATCTATTCATGGTCCCTCATCTATGCAACAAGCTCCTTATCCTTAATCCCAGGATTCTGAAATCCCAAAGCCCAGCCCTTTCTGTCTGTCAAACTTTCACCCATTCCTCTTAAAGCATGGAGCACTGGTACCAGATCTTGAAGCTGTTCCCAATTTATCCAGCCATCATTGCCATTTTCTTGGCCTAAATGCCTACAAAACTCTCCTGTTCATTTTGGCAACATAAAGCAAAGTATGGCTGTCTCACAGGGTTATATTCTGTCTGTCTGACTAGAGTGTAAGTTCCTCCAGGGTGAGAACATTTCAGACACTTCCTGGTATATGCCAAGTGATACCACAGTTATTTACAACCTGAAGGGACACAGTCTCAACCAATCAAAAATATAAATGTGAAAATGCCTCATACTTGATACGAAAGCAAATAGAGAATTATCTTTACATGTGGCAACAAGTTTATAATTTGGTACTTGGCTATACGAAACAATGAAAGCAGATACATAGCTTGAGTATAAACACAATAATTTCATGAATACTTGTTTTACAAAACACTATTTGTGTGCCACACGTTTCACTAAGTCCGGCTAGTAAAAATAACTGCACATACTGTTCCCTGCCAACCGGGACAAAATTATGTTACGGGGGGAATAAAATATAAATATAACGAAAACAGAATGCAGCATGTTCAATGCAAATAAATCAACAAGGCACAAAGAGCAAATATAACCACGCTTGCTTCTAACAGACTGTGCGTTCACATAGCCTTCATCTCATTAGTTTTGACAAAAAAGGGGGGGAGCGGTGGGGGGATGGAATAAGATAGAGCAAAGAGAAAGTAACTTAAAAGAACAATAACCAAAGGATGACCAGGCTGACTTCTAATTCCTAAGCACCACCTTCTGGTCAGTTTGAGGAGCTACCAGGTAAAAACACTGGCAATTTCCCATTTTTGGATAAAAACACTTTCCACAATCCTGCCATCAAGGGTCTCACAAGCCAGATTATTCTTTGCAGTCCTTATTAGTTCCTGAATTTCACGGCAGTGGCTGGCTTGAGCCTACTATTGCAAATATGCCAAAAGGAGATGTTTTCACTAAAAAGCAGCCTTCTGGATAAGAACGACAGTGGCACCGAGAAGAAAGACCGCACAGAGTTTGATCCAATGACTCTAGAAGTACATTCATATGTCCACCCTAACGGTGAGGGATTAGATAAATGCCTAACCCAGTAGCTGCTCCCAAGGAAAACCACTAAATGAGATTTAAAGGATAGGACAATAGGTTTAGAAAATGAGAGGAGAGGAGAGAAGGAGAGGAGGGTAAGGGAGGTAAGAGAGGGAGAAGGAGCGGGGTAGAACAGTCAACATGCACAAAACAGAGGACTCTGGTAGGGAAGGCAATTTTCCCTGGGAAAAGAGACTCCATATATGAGTTATACACAATCAAAATTTGAAAAAACTACATTCAATTAATTGCAATAGGAATTAGTATAACTTATAGTTTGAAATACATTAAGGTTTATCTGGAAATACACGTATTTTCACAAGTAGCTCCTATACAACCTCGCGGTGAAAAAAAAAATGTGTTTTGGGGGGTAAATGAGCCAATTCTGAAGCTACAGAGGACTGTATAAATATGCGTATGATCTTACATTGACTTCATAAAACAGGAATCCTACATAAACATTCCTAGAAATGTAATAAGCTGTGAATTCAGTTTGGGGAAGGGGTTACAGGATATAATTAAATCACTAAAATATACAAGATTCTTAAGTGCATAATCTCCAAAGGGAGCGATATTTTACACTTTATGGATTTAATTAGTCAAAGAACAAAATATTTTGTAATTTGTTTTCACAAAGTCAAAGAGAATGAATTACCAATTTATTTACTTGAAATGTAGATTAGGCAGAGTATTCTAAGGAGAACATGGTTGTTCCCATCTGAAGCACATTATATTAAGGTTTATGGTATGCTTTTCAATGTGAATGCAAGCTCTCAAGAGATCCTAATTTCTGTACAAATATCACAAGATTTTTCCCATGAAGTCTCTTCAACCATATAATAACTGTTTTTAATTTTTGAAAACTAAGATATATTTACTGAAACAGAAGAAAAAAAAATTCTTACTTACAAAGACCGTAATGAGCCAAGATAATCAAAAGTTCCTTGAGATAATGAAGAAAACAAATTCCCTGAAAGATTTCTGGAAAAAAAAATGGAAATAATTTCACTTTTGGAAATATTAATGATTATATAACATTTTATAATACTCCTTATTTCCCAAAGTGTCCTGTAATAATTAAGTATTATAAGGAACGTATAAAAGTTGTTTCAAATATTATAAAGAGGAAACAAGTAGTAAATATTTCTCCAAGGCTGAAGAAGAAAATCATTTTTAACTTTATATAAAACAGTAAACATTATTTTAAAATTATTATTGCTAGATAAAGATTATTCTATCAAATAATCAGGTGAACTTGAAAGTTACCTTACTAAATTTTAGTTGTGCTCTCACTGTAACTAGAATTACTCTTCACGTGTTTTACTATCATTTTAGAAAGCAAAACTTTTTTTAAAAAATGGAAAAGGATGATCCGAATGACCATCTACAGCAGCCCACAGTAACTCAGTGAAAATATCAGCAGAGTGGAATGAGTACAGGTTTTCAAATGAAACATCTAAGATGAAATTCATTGTTGGCTTTTCTATTGTTTGCCCTTATATCAGGTGGCTTTAAGAAATACCTGCCTTGGGGTGGCCGGTTAGTTCAGTTGGCTAGCGCACAGTGCTCATAACACCAAGGCTGCCGGTTCAATCCCCACATGGGCCACTGAGCTGCGCCCTCCACAACTAGATTGAAACAACTACTTGACTTGGAGCTGATGGGTCCTGGAAAAACACCCTGTTCCCCAATTAAAAAACAACAACAACAACAAAAAAAACCTGTTTAAACCCTTGCAGCGTTTTGTATGATTAAAATCCAGAATACCCTATGCTACAATGTGAGTAGTTTGTTACACGCATAATGATTTGAGATAAGTATTTCTTTCATGCTTGACTATAAGCTCCAGCAGAGCAGCCCATGTGTCTTACTTACTGGGGGAGCTCTGGCAGCTATGACATACTGAGGTATACAGTAGGTGCTCAGTGGTGGTGGGTCGCTGTTCAGGATGTGGAACCCTCCTCGAATGGGACTGAGGGCTCAGGGTGAATAGCAGCATGACAACCACCCCTACCCCAACCCCCAAGATTGGTTCATGCCTGTTGTGGCATCAAGAATACATATAATTTAGACCTAGTGTTCTAGAAGTCCTGAGGCCTGCCAGGAGGTCTCTGGAGTCTGGGCTGAATGCTTCAAGTGTGAGAGAAAATGACAGTCAGGTAGATGGATTCCCCTGTGAGGGCGGGAAGATAATTGATCTGGGAGAAATCGACTGTTCCCATGACACTTACAGCAACAAATTCCTGGAATAGGGAGACTTAATAGTACACAAACGCCAACCAGTCACAAATTAATATATAAGGAACTTCAACAAGATCACTGGTGGACTGGTTTTACGTATGTCTTTTGCTATAAAAAGGCAGAATAAAATAATTCTGGTCCTCACAGAATTGCCTAGAACTTAAAAAGCAAACAAATAAAAAAGAATACTTGCAAATTAAAAGAATAAAACAGATGTCTTTTTCTTTTTCAGCCTACCAGAGTGGATACACAATGTGGATTGTGAAAAGGATACTGCTAATGGGAGTATCAATCACGGTACCATCTCAAGAAACAAACTTAGATGCAATTAAAATGAACAATTATACTTTTATGAAGCCATCCTATGTGAAATTATATAATTACTGAGATTCGCTAGATGTGCGTGGGAAGGCAAGAGACGGGAGGTGTAAGCAAAACAAGCCTAGCTGTGCGTTGCTAAGTGTTGAAACTGGGCGATGGGTACATGGGAATTCCTTACACAGTTAACTCTGATTTTTTCCCAGATGTTTGAAAGACTCCATAATAGTAACTTAGAAATAATAAAAAAAAAATCTATCCTACAGTTATAGAATGAAGTATAAACAAAATAATAGCATCTTACAGGGAGCGTTAGATTCTAATTATTAGGTATTGTTAGATATTTTCCCTTAGAAATCACAGAAGAAGGAATCACATTGGAGAGAGACATACCATCCTCCCAGGAAATCCCAACACAAACCAATTCTTCCTCCAGGGTTGGAACGGGCTGCTGATTCTTTGGCAGAGCACCGAATGAAGTAACTGGCTTCGGCTCAGGGGCCATAAAAACTTACGACTTAAAACACTAGACTCACACTCCAGCTCAGCGGTGTTTACACAAAAAAAAAGCAAAAGGGAACTGAGAACAAGAACAGACACAGCGGAGTCACTGCTCCCCTGTCCTGAGTTCACTGAATGGAGTGGCAGGTGACTGATCTAGCCACACCACTCCCACCCTTTCATTGCTGTTGCTTACTCTCTGGCTTAGTTTTTCTTTCCTTCCTTTTTGCTAAACACTTGTATTTGAATTCCTCTAAGTTAAATGTGTATGGTACATCATCTGTGTATACACAGGGCTGTTTACAAGGGTAAGTTTGTTAAAAGAGGGGCAAATGCAATCAAACAGAATGTCCTGTACCAGTGGAATAACTGACTGAATTATAATGCTGTATACTTGAAATATTCTGCAGCTGTTAATACAAGCATGAACTAAATCAACATGTACGCTCTTGAAAAGATATTAATGATATGCTGGTAATTTTTTAAAAATATATAAATTGCCAAGGTTAGTGAATTTTTAAGGCCCCATATTTATACCAATATATTTGTGGGGGCAACAGAAAATCTGAAAATACTGGGGGTACTAATAAAATGTACACCTTTTAAGAGATGTTATCTATGTATTACTTTTCGAAGTTGAATTGAATTATGTAGCAATGTGTAGTAGGACATCCGCTCAAAAGATGGCGTTAATCAAATGGATGCTAGCGTCACTCATTGTATTACAATTTTAATACAGTTTTTTTCCTTTCTTAAAATCTGTATACACTCTTTGGCCCCCTCTGTAGATACACCAAATCATTAGTACAGGCTATCTCAGGGCGATGTGTCTGAAGCGGTGGAGAGGAAATTTAACTTTTCCTTCCTATCTCCCTATGGTTTTATTACTAAATGACATCCGCAAAATTTTAATTGTCTAAAGGAAGTTCTTATAACTATCACTCACCAATTATTTCTTGTAGAAAATTATTACAGGTATAATTCTTAGGGGGAAAAAATACGGGCTTTAAATTGATCAAAATTCGTTAAAAAGAAAAACAGGAAAGCTTTCAGTTTGTTGATGTCCTGACAATGTCTCTGTAAACGACCTTTCCTACGTGAAGGACAGAGACGTGTCAGAAGTCCACACTGCTGGCTGCCTGGACCTTCCGTCAGCCAGGCATTCCAGCTTAGAGGGGACGGGTGGGACCCCGCCTCACTTCTCTCGGATAGTCCTTCCCTGAACTTCTCAACATCAACAGAGGCAGCGGTCAATACACAGAGTTAATCCATTTACCCTCTACCTGACCCCAACCCCCTCCCCACACACACACAACCCCCCACACACACACTGAAGCCTCTGACGCATTTAAACAAAGTTTCTTTCGAATTTTTAGCTAAACCTCCAAAGCCAACACCTGTTTCTAAATGATGAGAAGTCTGGGCAAGAACCCTGCAGCCTACAGGCTGTCTGCCAAAGGTCTCATCCAGGCCCTGGGGCCTCCATTCCAGCAGCCTGGGCCAAGAGGCCCAGTCAGCCCGAGATCCCACATTCCAGGGTAACCCAGAGAGCTCAGCTGCAGAGATAGCAGAGGAAAGAGCCGGAGCACCGGTTCAGTCTAGACTCCCTTCTTTTGTATATTTCCTCTTCGGGGTGGGGGACAGTAATCTAAGAAATGTACTACATGCCCATTACTCGTCAGGTTCTCTTTTCTACCTGTTAGACTGAGAAAACAGTATATTCTCCAAGTCTGCAATATAAATTGTCACCAGCTTGCACAACCAGCGTGCGGCCAGAGAACCCAGAAATCTGTCGACTGCAGCAGCCCGTACAAAGCACATACCCAGTTTCCTGGTCCATAACTCTAGACCTATGTCAACACAAGTTAGTATAAATGACTCCACTGCAATGCATTCCTGAATGGTTTTTTTTTTTTTTTGGGGGGGGGGTTTGTGGTCATGGTGATTTTGTTTATCTTTTTCTCCCCCTGCTAAACAATTAGTTATTTTAAAAAAATTTTAATTGAGGGCCAGCCAAGTGGCTCATTGGTTAAGAGTTGGCTTGGGAGTGCAGGCTCTGAGCAGCAGGGCCGCCAGTTCAGATCCCACATGGGCCAGTGACGCTGTGCCCTCTACAGCTAAGATGGTGAACAATAGCTCGACCTGGAGCTGGGCTGCCGTGAGTCGCTGGCAATGGCATAGGCTGCCGTGAGCTGCTGTGAGCGGCCGGCCATCTGCCTCAGCTGGGAAGAGCACAATGATCATAATACCAACATGGGCAAGTGAAGCAATGTCCTCCACAACTAGACTGAAGAACAAAAGGACAGCAACTTGTCTGTTCCCCTTTCCCAATTCCCCAACGCGGTTCCCTCCACCAATACCCCAATAAAATCTTTAAAAAAAAAAAAAACAACTTAATTGAGATATAATTGACATGTAACAGTGTATCTGTTTTAGATATACAACATACAGATGTGATGTATGCATATATTGTGAAATGATTACTACAATAAGTTTAGTTAACATTCATCATTACACATTTTTTTATAATATTTTACAAATATTACAATTTTTTTTTCTTGTGTGAGAACTTTTAAGATCGACTCACTTAGCAACTTTCAAATATACAAAACAGTATTGTTAACTATAGTCACTATGATGTACATTATATCCCCAGGACTTATTTATCTAATAACTGGAATTTGATACCTTTTGACCGCCTTCACCCATTTTGCGCACCCTGATGCTGCAGTGTTAAGAAGCTCCCTCAAATGCTAAGTTGTTTTAGGAGAGGAGTTAAAGGATATAAGGTTTATCTCTGTATATGCCATAGACTGTTGCATTTAAAAGAGCCATTATAATCTATTATTACTTGGGCTACAAAGTCATCTGAACAGCATCTCAAAGGAGGAAGTTTGGTGGTGCTACTTTTATGGTTTAATAATTCACTTGGATAATAAGTCACTGTGTTTCATGACCTTGTAAATTCTCACAACAGGTATGAGATAATTGGTAAAACAGTAAGCGAGGATCCAAGCTCTAGAACTTCCAAAAACTTCAGCTTGTGAGGCAGGAATCAGAAGAATCCTAAGAAAATAGTAAGCTGCCCTAGCATGAGCACCGTCCCACCCTGTTACTTTGCCTAAAGAACATTTGCTAATGAGCCAAATCCCCAGGCAAAAGCTATAAATCCATCTGGAACTAAAATCAGCAAAACAGTAAACTCCAGACTCTCATTACTTAAATCATAGCTATGTAAAAATAATAACACATTTTTCCTTCACAGATCCCTCATTTTGCCAATTCTTATGCAGTCCTCAAAACTAAAAATGCAAAACTCTCAAAAAGAGATAATAAAAGCACTGAAATAAAATTGTTTGCAATCCAGTTACAAAACAGGAAAATGCAACTGATTTAATTTGAAGGTATGAGTACATGAAATCAATCTTTTATTTAAAAATATAAATTAGGCCATATATCTGTTCCCTCAAAATTAATGGGCACATTGGAAAAGTTTGCCAAGAAGCAGGAGTACTTTTCCCTGCTCTCACAATTGATTTGTAGTCCTCTTCCTTACTTTACAGATGAAATAATCTCACTATTTAAGACCCATTAGCTTTTTCAAAGTTAACTTGAATGAAACAAAGAAACATTCTAAAAAGCCACAGAGAAAGAACCGGCACAAATAATCATTATACTAGAAATTCTACCTGAAGTCCTGTATTTCATCCTGCACCCGATTCCCAAACTGCTCTTCCCTAAAATTTGATTTTATGCCATTTTCCCACATAAATGTCTTTCAGTGGCTTCCTATGTTGAATCAGTTCTAAGCCTGTCTGTTTTTTATACACTCCCATATAAAGCTCTATCATAGATAATCAGCCTTAATTCTTATTACTCCCAGAGCCTCTGCATTTTAAAAATAAAAATATATGAGATGGCTTATACAAAGTTCTACATTTATATTATACATAAATATAAATATATAATAAATAAATATAAACGTTAAATAAGAGACATAGTTAATTCAAATTTTAATTAATCCTCATAATAATTGAGGTACTATGAATCCTTTACAGATAAAAACCAGAAAAGCTTCAAAAGTGAAAACCATCCAAAATCACAATGTCAAAGGCATGATTCAAATGGTCATTTTACTAATACCACTGGCATTCTTGACATACTGACTTCGCTCTTCCACCTCCAAGCATCATTTGCAAGGCTTCCTTTCCTTTCTAAAGATCCAAATCTCTGCCATCAGCTCAAGTTTTACTGCTTCCAAGAAATATTCCCAGACTAGCAAAGCTTTCAGTCATAGTTCTCAATACACACACGTTCTCTGGGGCATATTGTCCATCGTGTGTGTCCATGTGTGCTGGGATGTATTTTGTGTTCTGATGACATTTCACCTACCTCCATGATTCAATTCCAAGCTCCTCATCCCCTACCACTTCAGTTGCTACTCTACAGTTGCTACTTTACTATCAAACATATCATAGGTATTCATAAGTATGTGGGGACTGGTTCAAATTTTCCTTGTATCTTAAGAGAAAGAAAGAAATACTTACAGTCTAACCAGATTGGTAAGTCCTCGAAATATGTCTGCATTCAGACATCCTATTCGATTATTTGTCAGATCCCTAAGGAGAAAGGGGGAAAACGTGTCTTCAATTAGTTCTCTTGGTCAATGAAGGTTTCATACTCTGAATATTCCAGAACAGCACCCAGGTGCCATACAAAACCTTTCTTATCAGCATCTCTGACATATTTACCTACATCCAGTGAGACACGGATGGCAATGATGAGAAAGTAAATAATCCTTACTTTCACTTACTGGCACATACAGGCTAAATGCTGCTTAATTATACTGCCTGCTGTATCTCAAGCATTTACTTCTGTGAAATGACTCAAGATAAAACTGGAGTACTACAAATGAGACTCAATCTATCTTACTGTCTGAGATATATTTCCTTGGATCACCTGCGCAGTTAATTATGCTGGGGGAAGAGGGGGAGCAGAGCCAAATCTCAGCCACCATCTAACGGGTAAGAAGGCTAATTATCAAAATAAATGCTGCAACTTTTATAATATTTCCTCAAGAACATCTGAAATGTAACGCTTTCTAACTACACTCCTTAAATATTCAGAAGTTTGGAGTGTCATGAAAACACAACTGACTTAGCTTTTACTTTATAGATCTATCATTTAGTCTCCAAGTCAAATTACTTTTAACAATATCTAGGCAATGGCCCAATTATTTTTTTTCCAGTCACTCCTAACATCTTATAGTTCCCATCAAATGTTACTTTCTAAATATTTTTCCTTCTCAATCCATGAAAATCATTCCTTTTTATCTAGTGAAATGTTTAGTAAATATTTTGTTCTTTCTTCATTATTTTTCTTCACTCCAAAGACAGTGAACACAAGTTTACTCTTTAATCAGGAGATGACATTTTAATTGGGAGATAATCGATAATTTCTGTAACCTTCAAATAAGATGGTATGGCTTTCATCATTTTTTATCAGTGAACTTAGTAAACTACATTGCAAGAAAACCCTACAACAATGAATCTTAATTTTTATCGGTTCTTTGATTTGGAATTATTTATCCCTTGACTCTCAATAAAAGAATTAGAACAAGCTTTCTAAAGCAAACTTTCAAATATATTTTTATCACATTTTCTTCAATGTCTACATTATCCTTTGTAATGGGAAATTACACATTCTGTGAGTTACACTCTGAATTACACTCTTTAGAGAAGCAATTTGCACCACCCACTTCTAAACTAAAACTGTTGGATTCTCAATTGTGCACTTGGTAATGGAAGAAAATGTATTAGTCTGATGAGAAATTACAAGGACACAGCATTTGAGTCAGGTGCCTATTCACGATGGTTTTCACTGAGATATTTTGCAGTTTAGGTAATCCTGGTATTCCATAATTTCACAGTTCTGCCTTCCCTTTCTTATGGCAACTTTTGATGAAAGAATATTAAGCAATACAAGCATTTATCTGCAGTTGCTATTCTCCAGCTCCTCAGACTATTAAAGCTAAGAATTTAATCGTGTAGGACTATTTTTTTTTAATACTAGCTGATTCTCCTTTTAATTCTGGGTTTTACTGTTTAAGAAAATGAGGTATCATCTTGTGAATTGTTGCTTAAACAAGCATTTCTGGGCTCTATTCATTATCGTGTCTCATTTCTAAGCTTTAAGTGGTGTAATTACCATTGATTCTTTGGGAAACAATTTCATTATAGTGATATCTGTTTAAAATGGTATTTAGGTATTGATAATAGGTGTTCATTTGGATTGAGAATCAGCTGGAATTTGTTGCTAAAGCAAAAAGACACGGAGTGGGTCTGGGTTATACCTACTTCTGGTAGTTTATTCTGCAGAAAGCCACTTAATCTTCCTGATTCAAATTATCTATAAAATAGAGGCAAAGGCATGGTACACTTACAAAAGCACTTTACGCGTGGCAATCAAGTGAGATGCACCATTGAAATGAGTGATGTAAGGCCCCATAAGAAAAAGTTTCTGTATCTAGAAGAAACTATCAAATACTACTGTGGAATATCTTTATATCTCATTGAATTACATATAAAGACTTGTTCAGCTTGCAAGCTGTACACTGTGAGTTCAATTACAAGTCAGCTGTTTGGAATTAAGAATATATTTTCTAGTGGGAAGTACATTATAAATGGCAATTACCTTCCCAGGCAAGAACACAAGAGACTACTTAATGTGTAATGTAATGAAAAATGCTAAGGAAATGCCTGGTACAATATTAGTAATTAAATGCTACTGAACAAGAAATTTATGTATTTATTTTGGGTGGCAGTACTTGAGACATTACTGGAGGATAAAGAACTAGATGGAGAACCTAAGATATTCGGCAGTGTCCTTAAAACATCCTAATGAAACTGCTTTTTATGAACAATCCGGTTTCCTTCAACCTCTATGTTGACATGGAGATACTGTTAGCATTAATCTTTCTAAGAAAAAAAAAGCTTGTTTAAAAAAAGCTGTGAGTACAGTGGTGTGGACCACAGAGAGGGAAAATAAGTGATCTTGTCTGGCAGTATGACATCACAACACTCCCCTTGGAAGAAAAAAAATACTGGATGAAAAATATTCTAGAAGTTCTCACACTTCAGCATCAGAATCACCGGGAGAGACAGTTAAAGCAAAGATGGTTTGACCTCGGCCCCAGAGTTGCTGAGAGGGCAGGTCGAGTACCTACACTCAGCTTCCTACTTGAGGACTCATGTTCCCAGGCATAGGTTCAAACTGCCCCATCCAAAGATGGCGTCAGTTGACCCCTGGGTAGAAGCACAAAGTGACTTGCTGTTAGAAGTCAAGCTCCTTTAGCTGCTGCCTCTCCATGGTTGCACTCCATGCTCCGCCAGTGCCAGTGTGGCTGAGTCCTAACCACTTCCAAGACCCTTAGCAGCTGAACTCCAGCCATTGCTCCGTCTCTCTGTAAGTAGAGTCAAGTCCATGCCCAGGCTGTTGGTTGGTGCGTGTGACTCCATCAGGCTGCAATCCCTCCAGGGGTTCCCGAGTTACTCTGTATCTCTGGAGCCTGGCTCCTCACTGTTGGGCACAGAATGGACTCAAGGATTCGTGTGCAACCGAACAGATGCTGACCTCTGTCTTTCCACTTCATGTCGCTAAGCCTGGTGGGCAGTACTTTTATTGCAAACTAAACCCTGATCCACTGCAACTCTGATGCCTACCTAATACCCACCTCCCCCCCCCCAACTCTTATCTTCCTTATTTAAAACTCTGGTTTCCATAAAGACCACTGACCTACCCCAGATGGGCCAGTTTTTCTGGCGTGTTTCATTAAAAAGCCTTCACTGGAAAACAGGAATAGAGTGAATGGGCAAGAAGAAACACCTGAGTTTCTTCGCGAGTGCACACAAGCCTGATAAACACGATGGACCGCCTCAACCAGGATGGACCACCCATCCTCAACAAGGGCTATGGTAATAAAATCCCTACACACGATGGACCACCATCCCCTATCCTCAACAAGGGCTATGGTAATAAAATCCTTAAACACAATGGACCACTATCCCCCATCTTCAACAAGGACTATGCTAATAAAACTCCCGATGCCAGAGTCTGACTGAAATTTTAAATAATGTTAAAAGACTAAGAGAGAATCCTTTAACGCCTACTATGCGCAATCATTCTGACTCCCAAGAGGGGGAACTCAGAGGAGAGCTAAGATAGAAAATTTTAGATGAAAGATAATTTTACTTGCCAAAGTAATTAAAAAAAAATCCCTGCAAAAATAGCATGGCCTATTCTTAGAACTGGATCTGACTATAAAGATGAACAGATTTCGAATGACAGAATAAGAGATATAAAATGGCAAAAGTAAAAGTATTAGAATGGAAGGCCAGTGTCAACATTTAAGTAAGTCGTGGCATAATTAAACTAAGACCAAACGTAGCTGGTTTTATTATATATATTATAGAAAACAAGACATACATAATAGCCAGGTACCTTGAACGCTTTAAAATAAATAAATAAATAATAAGAAAGCATGATAGAACGGAGAGGAGGGAGGGAGAGAGGGAAAGAGAGGAGGAAAGAGAGGGAGAGAGAGAGGGAGAGAGAGAAGGAGAGAGAAGGAGAGAGAGGGGGAGAGAGAGACAGGGGTGAAAGGATGATGTTAGACAAAGGAAGCATGTGCTGGTCTCTCTCCCCAATGCCTTTTGTCCCTGGTTCTCTGCACTTAAGTGGTTTCTCCTTACTGTCATCAGAAATATTCTGAAACACCAACTTGGTCATGTCAAGTCCACAGTTAAAAAGTTCTGCTAGTACCCCGTCTAAAAAATAGATTTGGAATTTTTTAACACAGCAGTAGGTCCATTTTGTCCACGGAAGCCTTAGTCCCTCCCTGAGCAGCCGTACCTCCCAACATTCTTTCCCCGTCTCTACTTCATGCTCTGGCCAAAGAACTAAACTACCGTCCCATGAGACATGTTCTTGCACACCTATGCCCACTCTTCCATTATTCTTCAATACCAGGAGCAAGGTCAAATCTAAACGTTGGTTGCTCTTGAGGTAGCCATTCCCTTTGCAGGTGGCCCCCTCTTTTTCCTGGAAGATTCTTATTATATCTGTTATAGCACATGTGCATGATGTATTCTCATTATCTATTTGTCCCTAAGAATCTGTGAGCTCTTCCAGGGAAGTCAGAGTATGGCAAGCGCCCAGCACATAATAAATGTCTTCAGAAGGAACAAAGGAGGGCAGGACAGTCCCCATGGCTTGAGTGTAAGGTTACTTCTCAACTATGAGCATGCTTACATAGCAAGTGGGAGGCAGCACGGGGGTGGGGGTGGGGAGGGGATTTCGTAGCTTCAGAATTAATAAAAACTGGTCTTTAGGTTTTGAAACACTACATAGATAAAATATACATGAAAATGACAAGACGTTAAATCACTAACAGAAAGGGGCCTCAACTGATATGGCATTTACAACAGAAAGAGTTTGAACGCATTCAAACCATCGACAGATGATGACACTGGGTTGTCGGAAAAGTCATGACATATTTTTTTCTGTTTTTCGTTGCAAAAATGCGTCATGACTTTTCTGACAACCCAATAGCTGGCAAAGCCAAACATAGCAATGATTTTATTAGCGTAAGGGGAACACAGTCATCTACCAGGATACAAATCAAATCACTATACAAATTAACAACCTTCTAAGCTACTTACATTAAATACTACAATGTGTATCACAGACCTGGCCAGATGAACTTCTAAAAATTATTAAAAACCCATTTTTTTTATCGTATTAAAACAGTTACTTATAAAAGAAACAGTTTAAATTCATAAGCAAACATTCAAACACTTACAATCTTTTTAGTGATGACAGTCCCCAAAAGGCACCTGGATCTATACTACTAATAAGATTATTTCGGAGGTCCCTGTTAAAAATAAAATAAAAAGTTACTTACATATTAACACTCTAACAAATATTTAGGCACATTGCACTTACCTGCTATACAGAAAACAATAACAATGGGAGGAAACGGAAGCCAAAAAGTTTAAGCCAGGACCACCTCAGCAGTAAGTGGCAGAGCCAGGGTTCAAATTCAAGGAGGCTGGTTCCAAGGCCATTTGTTTTGGTCAATATAAGAATAAAGGTATATGCCAAAAAAGATATGTGAAGCATAATATTATTCAAATTCAAAGTTATCACTAAACTACAACCCTATACATTATTTCTATCATTTCTTTCTTAGTATGTTATACTTTAGTTATCAAAATAAATCAGTGATTGGATGTATGACAATTAAAAGTACAGCTGAAACTAATTTTTAAAAATGTGTATTTCACAATAAAAAATAATAATAAATCAAATTGTTTTAAACCCCTTACAGAAATATTCATATATACGCTAAAATTCATATTTGGTTGTTCCTATTTTGTCCTCCCTGGGTGTCTATGGTTAGGTTTCCTATAAAACAAATATGTGATGACTCACGATATACGGCTCACAGCACAGACTCAGCAGTCCCTTTCCAAGTGGCCCCTGGTGGCCGTCACAACCGACGCCCATTCTTCTCGTGTGCAGCCCTCCCTTCCATATCAGGACACGATGGCTGGGTGGCAGCAGTGAGCGTCACAGCCACATCCCTTCACCAAGGTGGCTGTGGGCCACCTGCTAAGGCTGCTGCTCTCCTCTGGGTGCCTGGGCTCAGCTGGGGGCTCCCAAGTCACCCGAGAGTCTGGTTAGACCTCGCAGAAGCTGACAGCGTTCGGAGCGCTCAGAAGCAGACCTGAGCCCACTTCCCCCGACCACATTCCAGCCGGTGGTGGGCCCCACCAGCACTGTCAGACACCCGAGCGGGGTGTCACTCACCCCTAACCTTGCCCACCATAGTCCCCAGTGGCCTCTGGTCATCTCTCAGGGCACCTGGGGTCAGACTGAACAGAAACTCTTCCCAACTTCTCTCCTCCTCGCCTTCCCTTTTTACCTGGCAATAGCAACTCTGTGTCTTCCGGTAAGTGTGAGCTGTCACTCCTCACAATTAGACGTGGCTGAGGGATGCACAGAGTTGGTGAAACAACCAGAAACGCAAAGCCACACCCGTTCCAAACCCAGGGTAGCAGGTACCTCACGGGTTCCTTTAGCCCCTTACTTAGCTGAGATTTTAAGGGCCTTCCTGAATCCTGGACCACTGGGGCCACCTGTTATCACAGCACTGAGGTGACAAGTCTGTGGGATCTTTTAACACTATTGCTCCATCACAGGCATTCTAGCCCGTGCCCAGACAGTCTAAATTACTTCGAGAAACGCCTGTGTGCCTCCTCTAACCCCTCCAACTCTGAGAGCATCTGACTTCCCCTGTCTACCTGCGCTTGACACAAGGACTCCAGCGGTCCTTCTACAGTGAGCAGTGACCCACGCGTGTTCTTCCATCTGACTAGGGAGGCACATTCAATTTCACTGTCCTGTTGGCTAATGCAAACTGTGTGAAGCATGGCCCGCTTCATAACACCCTTTTTTTTTTTTTTCTAATAGCTCATTTTAACTATCGATATATGCAAGTTACAACACTGGAGCTGGTTTCTCGATTTCCCAGAAATCTCACAAAAACATCCTGATGAGACGGCCCTCTGCTCATCGCGGGGGTCGTCAGCCATATACTGCGAGCCAGCCGTTCCTGACTGGCCTTCACCCTGTGGCTTCCCACACTATCTATGCTGTTCATACATGGTGACTGAGACAGAAGAGAAATTCTGAGGAAAGTTTCTGTGGAGGTACAACCCGTAAATCCTGGGCATGGTGTGCCCTCCTGCAAATCCTGCTCCACCTTCTCATGCCTTAATCCCACCCTGTCACATCAGGCGTTCTTCAGTAGCTAGGGGCATATCCACATACCCCCACCCCCAAATCAGAGCCAGGATTCTAAACAAAGCTAAACACCCCGCCAGCACTTTGCAATTCTGAAAAAATAAAATAAAAAGGAAACTACTATCAAACATAGTATAAAATCTACGCTCTTATTACCATCACAAAATAAGTATTTCATTGATGGCAACTCAGGTTTTACATTCCACAAGAAGAAAACAGCTCTGTCAACGGTGGTAGCTGCCCTAACGTTTTTGGTTTCTGAACCGCAGCCTCTAAGTTATTTTCTAAATAAAGTAACTAAACTTATCTGAACAGGCCAAGAAGCTTCAGGAAATACATATAGATGATGATTAAAAAGTGTTAGAAGAAATTTAGGTAAAGTCACAAACCCTACCCATCTCTCCGGACTTCCAACCAGACTTTAAGGTCTCCCCTAAACTGTGAGTAAAACAAATGGGCCCTGCTAGAGCAATTTCAACAGAAAAAGAATCATGCAGGAAATAAATTCCGTTATAAACACCATGGCCCAGCATCCCGTGTCCCCAGACACCTGCTTGGGGGCCCACTGACAGCAGCACTACCCTTGTTCCTCCACATGCAACTCTCCCCCACGGGCTTTCTCTTGGCCAGCTCCTAGGAGCCCCTCCAGGAAGGTCCGAGTGAAGGGCATGACTGGCCCTGGGAAGAGCCCTTACCCCAGTGGGGAAGTGGAGTAGGATACCCCAGCTTCCTGGGGCCTGAGGGGCCTGAGCTGTGTTCCCCTGAGGCACCACACTGTGGCTTCCTTCCCTTCCCTTCACTGTCCCACTCCCAATTCCGAGAGCTTTCTGGGACCACCTCCCAAAGAAACCACCTGAGCTCAAAATGTCAACTAAGGAGACCCTTCCCGGCCACTCCATTGTGAGGGCATACAGCAGAAAGGGAAAGGTTAGAAGAAAAAAAAAATCAAAACTTTTTGGGTAGGTAAAAGTGGGGGAGGGTTCTAACTAAACAAGATTCCACAATGTAACAATGATAACAGCTATGGTTGCAATCAATTACTTAATGTCAAGTCACTGTGCGAAGCATAGTTTTTGGGGTTTTTTTTGTTTTGCAGCCTTTTGCCTTGCTTTGGGGGCAGTACCCCTAAGTCTCCCAAAGACCGTGGGGTGCAGACGGTGCTTAGAACTCCCAGCCCCACCCCTCCAGGTGTGGCACTTGATCAAGCCCCGTCCAGATTTTTCAGATGTTCCAGCCCTAGTAACTGGCATGACACATCACCCTGGTCAAGTAAACCTAGGACCTGGGGGAGGAGATCATTTCTACTGGTTTGATTAGAGGTCAAGGTGTGAGCCTGGAACTGTTAGCAACCCTCTTGCTACGTGATAGAAGAAGCTGTCTGATGAAGCCGACAGACAGGAAAAGAGAAAAAATGCTGAGCCCCTGGACCCAGCCACGCCTGAAGTCCAGCTCCTACTCTGGGCTCCCTAGTTACACAACAAATTCAGTGAGTTACTGTCTGTCACTTATCATACCATTAAGATGTCACAATCAATCATAGGAGGTATGAGCGTTGCTGTAGATGAGGAAACTCGTGCAGAAAGATTATAAAATTTGGCCAAATCCTTGGTGTTAGGAAGTGGCCAAGTCAGCAGTCAGGGTTGAAATACATCTTTCTGACCTGACACAGTAAAGACTTACAAAAGGAACCTAGTAAATGTATACCTAGAGCAAGAGGGAGACAGGTAAAGCAAACATGCCAAAAGTTGTCCATGATTAAATCAAGGTGCTAGAGGTTAAAAAAAATAAACAAAACGTCTGTATTTGTTTGAAAAAAATGTATAAGTTGAACAAAACATCATCCGTGGTATTGGCCATCCCTCCAACCATGTCTGAAAGCCCCCCACTTCTCTTTCTGCCTGTCATCGCCCCAGCCCAGGTCATACACCACCCGGTCCCTACTTGTGTCCGAGCTTCGCTCATCCATTGCCCATCCAAAGTGATCTTTCTGAGCACGAATCTGATCAAGTCCCTGTGCTGGATAAATCCTCCGAAAGCTCCACAGTCCCCTACGAGCAAGCTCGGACTCTCGGAAGTCGCCTTCACCCCAGCCACGGCCCTGGCCCTGGTCAGCTTTTCTCGCGTCCCATTCCGCCCCAGCACCTCCCTTTTACACTCACTAGCTCAGTCTCTCTCTCTTCATATACACTAGTCGTATTTCGAGATGTTTCTAGAGCCATGTTTCTCTCTCCTCTAGACCTTTGCACATGGCCTGCGTCGCTGACACTCACCCCACACACACACACAGCCTCCCTGTCCTGCTCCTCCTGTCTGACTCCTCCTCAGCCCTTAGGCCTCGGTGTCAACACTGTTCCTTCCTCTGGATAACAGTGCCCCGTGCTGTCCCTGTCACGGCCTCAACACACTGTACTCTGATTGCTTACACTGAGAGACCGGAAGTTCCACAGGGGCAAGGTCCATGTCTGTCTGTTCAATGAAGAGACACACAGACAGACACTCGGTATAGAGAGGGTAGATGGACAGTGCTATGGTCTGAATGTTTGTGTCTCCTCTCAAATTCATATGTTGAAATCCTAACTCTGAAGGTGTTGGAATCAGGTGGTGGTGCCTTTGGGAGGTGATCAGGTCAGGAGGGCAGAGACCAAAAGAATGAGATGAACGCCCTTATAAAAGAGTCCCCAGAGACTCCCTCGCTGCGCCCCTTTCTGCCATGTGAGGGTTCAGTGGAAAGACAACCAACTAGGAAGCAGTCCCTCCCTGGACACCCATCTGCCGGCACCGTGATCTCAGACTGCTGCTCTGTGAGAAGTAAATGTTTACTGTTTATAAGCCACCCTGTTTCTGGTATATTGTCACAGCAGCCAGAATGGAGTAAGACGGATGATAAATGGGTGAAAAAGTAAACCGTGGCTGGCTGAGAGACACAATTATATGACCTGAACTTTGCTACAAAAATCTTTTTTAATAAATTATGGTTAGCCACAAAATCATTAAAATATTCATAAAGTCAGGCAATGAAGAGACTACTGCGTATCACTCATAGCCACTTATACTTCTCAATACATGGAGAGGGTCATGATGTATGCAGCTGACCTTCAAGTTATTTAGCAAACGTGTATGTGTAGGCATAGTCCAACATTAAAAAAAAGACAGCAAATTGTTAATAATTATTGAATCTGGGTGAGTAAATTGGTGCTATGGGAGATTACTACATTATTCTTTCAACTTCTCTGTATGTTTGAAAAGTTTCATAACAAAAATTGATTTCTGTCCTCCACTTTTTAAGTCCCAGGAAGTATAATCAATCATCGGGCCCAATGTAATAGCTCCTACCTCCCCCTCCCCAACTGAGCCCAAGCCTACGCTTCAGGGAGGTAAGATTTTCGGAGAAAATTCAATCAGGGTATGTTTGACTTGCATTGCCTAACCTAAAAATCTCTGCAAACAGAAATATATAACGTCAGTTCCATTTTTTAGAAACATGTGTTTCCCTTTTCAGATTTTAAAAAGCGTCTAAGAACAGGAAATGATTTAGCTAAAGCACTACATAAATTTGTGTTCCATGATGTACTGCATGTGTTTCTACAAAATACCTCTCATGAATAACTAAGTACTGTAATATGATTTAAAGATACATTTTTTCTTTAATAATAAAAAAATGCTTGGTATAACATTTAATAACAGCCATATTAATCAAGCACTGCCAAAAGATATTTATAGTCAGTTCCTATCATTTCACATTCCCGTCACCAACCCACGGCTTCTCTAGTGAACATGAGTCTCATGTGAGGACGTAGAGCGAAATCTGAATACCTCGATCATTAAAACAAAAATGAAAAGATGCAATAGAATTACTTAAATGAAATTATGGAAATATTCTAACAGTTCTTAGAAAAAGAGGTACTAGCTTCTTCAGAAAAGAATACAAAGCATGTCAGATACGATGCTTTTTAACTGCAAGTTATCTGAAACCTCTTCTCAAAACACCTTCAATAATAAAGAAAATAATTCTCTGGCTTTACAGGAAATCAAGAAGTAAGGCAGCCTTGGCGGCTGGTCCCAACCATCTCTCAGGTCCACCTTCTTCAGGGCAGCTTTGCCTGCAGGTGACTCTCTATTATGATATCATATCCCAGGTCCAAACATTACGTCCAAGCACAAAATCATGAAAAAGAATGGAGACTTGCTTCTTGTATCTCCTTGGGAACGGGGAAATTGGTCTCTGATCCCTCAAGGCTAACTATCCCTCCTCTCTTATTGGCTGGGACTGGCTCTGTCAGTCACTAGAAAGAGATGCTTCAGTGACCTAGACGCATCATTTGGAGTGGGACGCTCACTGAGGAGTCAGACACGTTGACCACTATGCAGCTCTAGTGTCAGTAATTAGAGGATAGGGGAGTGTCACTGAATTCCGACAAATATGTAACACAAGAACGACAATCCTATAAAATGAAGAGGGAAGATGGGAGGACGGAGGGATGAGCGGGTGCCTTGAATGGATAAGTAACAAAAGTTCTCAATTCTGAACAGGCTAAATAATCTAAAAAATACCCCCAAAAAATTACCAAAAATTTGAGGGGAAAATTTACAGAAAGTATAAATTTTATACAGTTCTTTTAATAACAACCTACATTTCACCCTTGAACAACATGGGTGTGAGTTTTTAGGCTGAATTGTGTCCCCCCCCAAAAAAATTCCTATGTTGAAGTCCTAATACTTAGTATTTCAAAATGTGACTGTATGTGGGACTTTAAGGAGGTAATTAAGTTAAAATGAGGACATTAGTGCGGGCTCTAATCCAATATAACGAATGTCCTTATAAGAAGAGGAAATGTGGATACTTACACAGAGGGAAGACCATGGGGAGACACAGAGAGGAAGGCTATCTACAAGCCAGTGATCTAGCACAGAGCCTTTCCCTCGTGACCCTCAGAAGACACCAACACGGATGGCACCCTGACCTTGAACTTCCAGTCTGCAGAACCGGGAGAGAGAAACTCCTACCGTTTACGCCATCCTGTCCATGGTGCCTTGTGATGGAGCCCTAACACAGGCGAATACAACCACTGTCCTCACATAGATTGTGTCGGAAATACAGAGCGCCCAGGCCAAGTCCTGAAGCCCGCGGAGTCCGGGAGAGAAGCCACCTGTAAGCCATGGATCGCAGCAGGAGATCCGGAAGCAAAGCGGAGTCCAGGAGCAGAACCTTACAGTGGTGGAAACCACAGACGAGCGCAACTAGAGCTCAAGGACACAAAGGGCGAGTTACCCTGTGGGTTCGGTCACAGGACGAAGACGGCAGGGCGGGAGGCAGAACAGGTTAGTAAGTCCGGGAAGCAGGTTGAGAAGGGAAGTAAGGACAGCCATGGAAACAGGAGGACGCAGGAGTCAAGAGATCATGCTGGGAGATGGTACAGACGTGACTAAGTCGACAGAGGCTTTCCTTGAAAAATAGCAACTCCAATCAAATCAGAGAGCGGCACACGGTAAAAACTATAAATATAGTAATGACGGCGCTGGGCTCCAGGGGAACGCAAGCTCCCAGCCCCCTTCCATTCCCAGAAGCCTCCG
Source organism: Hipposideros armiger (assembly GCF_001890085.2). Lineage (NCBI taxonomy): Eukaryota > Metazoa > Chordata > Mammalia > Chiroptera > Hipposideridae > Hipposideros > Hipposideros armiger. The sequence goes on from NW_017731418.1 coordinate 158,959, forward strand.
CGCCAACACCCATTTCCGCGCCCAGGAGGAGGCATGGGGCTGCTCCAGGGACGGTCTGAGAAGATATGAATCAGCCTTTCATCATGAACTCCTGCCAAAAGGGTCACGCAACTGACGATGGGATCGCTTTGGTCTGTCATGCGCTGTGAAAATTAAGTGAAACAAAGACCAGGGGAGTTTCCACAGGAGGCCTGGTAACCTCCGTTCTCAGGCCTGTTCAGCCTCCAGTCCCAGCGGGAACCTGGAGCAGAAAGGATCTGGGCTCAGGCCCACAGACAGTGGCCCGATCCCAGGGTGCTTCCTTTGTCACCACCGTCCCCCCTCTGCTTTCCTCTCAGGGCCAGAACAGGAACAGCCCAGACCCAACCGGGAGCAGGGCAGCCTCTAGACTAGAAGGACAACCATCCTTCCTGATGACAGTAAAGAGAGTCCTTTCCCCAAAGCCCCAAGCAAATAGCTCAGTTAAATGGATCAACGGCCCATTGCTGAATCAGTGACCACGGGATGTGGGGGAAGGGCTGTCCTTAGCCAGGTCAGGCCTGGAGCTGAGGCGCCGCCAGCATCATGAACTATGTGAAACACCACAGGAATGCTTGAATGAAAACAGCTAAATCAATCAGTCAATCAATCAATCAATCTATCAATCTGAGACTTAGGCACTGCTGGGCCAAGCACATTTTATTTATGTGTATGTGTGTGTATACCCATGTGTGCGCATCTATGTATATATACGTATTTCTGTATACATATGTAAATATGAATGTATCAAATGTACTGCTATATGTTATATAAATGCACATATATAAGCTAACTCAAAGATATTGGAAAACTACGCGAAAAGAACAGACACACGCAAAAGGACGGGGAAGAACACAGATGGCGTATGCATAAATAATGCATCAGTGATGAGAGCAATAGTCCTGTGGGAGGGAGTCCAGTTGACAGAGAAGCCAGCAGGTGGAACTGTCAAGGAAAGAGCGCCGGGAAGGAGAAAGAGAGAAGCAGAGCAAAGAGAGCTGAGAAAATGAGGAAAGTCTGTTATTCAACAGAAGTGGAGAGGCTCACAGTGTGGTTCCCTTATGCATTAAAGGCTGGTCTCCTTGATGTATGAGTAACATGGGAATTTGAAACACAGTCCTAGAATAGCATTCAGAAAAAAAGGCAAATTAAATACCACTGTGCAAAACTCACCAAAACAATAAATGAGTGCTACCTGTAACACATCCGGTCATCAGCAAAACTGGACCTAATTGCTAAGCAAAACCCTATGATTCACATAGGACACATCTGGATAAAATATCAAAGTCACTCTAAGTTTATCCCCCTTGATGTGCTGTTTAAATTCTACTTGACTATTTTATGGGGCATACACATTTCATAGCAATCTCAAAACAGCATCTGGGCTCTAAAAGCCAGTGGCCATATGATCCGTGGCCTTTTTTGTGAACAAAGTCGCCTCCACGTTGATTCATTTATTTATTATCCATTGTTGCTTCCTCACTACAATGGCAGAAACGAGTCATTGCGACAGAGACTTTATAGAACACAAAGCCTCAATTATTGGCTATCTGGCCCTGTATAGAAAGCTTGCTTTAACTAGTGGTTTCTTTTAAACTTATTTTTCAATTACAGTTGACATATAATATTAGTTATAGGTGTACAACATATGATTAACATTTAACTACTTCACAAAGTTAACCAACCCGATGAGTCTAGTATCCATCTGGCACCACAGTTACTACACTATTATTGACCATATTCTCTATGCTGTACTTTACATCCCATGACTATTTTGACCATATTCCCTATGCTGTACTTTACATCCCATGACTATTTTTATAACTGGAAATGTGTACTTCTTTATCCCTTTCATCTTTTTTACTCATTCCACCAACCCCTGCCCATCTGACAACCATCAATTTGTTCTCTGTATCTGAATTTGTTTCTGTTCAGTTTGTTTGTGGGTTTTTGTTTTGTTGTTGTTTTTTTTAGATTCTACATATGAGTGAAATCATAACTAGTTCTTTAAAACTCAATTCTTGAATTTTTCCTAATAAAATGTTGGAAAAACTCAATTTTTAAAAATTTGGGAGTTTAGTAATAGATTTACAATGAAAATGCATTAAGTAAAATAACAACAAATGATAGTAACAAAAGAATACTCACAATCTTTCAAGGAGACTTAGCCCAGAAAATGAGCCATTCTTCAGCTCGGATATTTTATTGTTACTCAGAATCCTAGAATGACAGAAAAATAAAATGTAGGTTGCCTAATATATATATACCATCAATATAATATCAAAGTAATTTAGCGCATTATGTTTAAACCTATGAGGAATTCTAAGAAGTCATTTATTACCCCCCAAATTTTTGAGGTGCCTGACAAGAAAAAGGAGCCTCCTTCTCTTTTTTTGAAAAACCACCTAAAAGAGCTCACTTACATATGTCCTCTAAAATTGTCCTATCAACACTGAACCAAAATCTTTAAAATAAAAAGAGAACTCAACACAAAATAGCTCTTAGTTCACTGTAAGAACAAAGAATGCCACATACATTTATATAACTTACATGAATTAAATACTTATTTAAAAACTGGAAACTTAATATAAAAATGTGTAATATGATCTATAAAATATTGACCATACAAAGAAATAATGTACCCTCTAGATATCACTTCAATAATGCTGAATATCATTTGTATTTTAACGGTATGCAAATCTACACACCTGTGCGTGTAAAAACTTTCCAAAGCCACTCCCATACAGACAGACACAGGTAGCTGTGTCACAGTATTATACCTAAGTATCAAGACAATGTCCTTAAAAATAGGAACTGAAAACAAAAATTTATTAAAATAAGTCAGAGCCGAGCCACCCCCACGGCAGGACTTGCCTCAGAAGAGACTATGTCTACATGAGCTTGCTTCCCCTCTCGGCTATGTCACTACGCACCTTTTGAAGCTTAAATACCAATAACGAGTTTTCATACATAAAGTGAGAATGCTAAAGCCACCTGATTTGGGCCGTGGGGATATCACGTCAAGACGGTGAGAAAACCAAGGCATAGAAGAGTTACATTAATAGCATAAGACTGCATTAGCAAACGGCAGGACCAGATGGGGACCCCAGGAAATCTCTACTCCAAACCCCACATTCTCCAGCCTATGCCCACGTTAGTCAGGAGACACACATGGCATCGTGGGTAGAAAATTCTCCATCGCACAGTGCTGCACAACGCAGAGCACCCTCCACACTGGGTCCAAGGTTGAGTGGGATCCGCCCTCTTTCTGGACAGCGTAGCACAGAAATTCTATGTATATACAACTTTAACAGAATTCGTCTGAGTCGTAAGATGTCAGGTACATTTTTACTTTTTGTCTACCTTCATTATTCAAAAAAAAACCTTTATTTGCATTAAAACAAAAATACCCATCTGATATCTGATTTTCTTCGGTAGTGGAATAAAAAAAAAATCCCTACTCATGCAGATGAACATTTCAGAGTGTGTTCTGTGGGGTGATTATTAGAAGCTACTCTCATCACGTATACCAGTGTTAGATAGAATCCCAGCTCTATCGTTTTCAAGTGACACTGATCTTGGGCACGTCACCTCTCCTGTGTGTTGTGTGTAACAGAGTTCCGTCCTTCCTAAAATGGGAAGGATGATATCTACCTCGTAAACACTAGAAGGAAATTAGAAAATGCATGACACACTCAATGAGTGAGTATTCATTAAATTTCTGATTCTATTTCTCTGGTGCTAAGACACACACCCTCCCTCATTTTAATGTTTCTTGCAATCAAAGTACACTATGTGTAGTGTGTGGCCTCTCCCCAAAGCTGTTACTAAAGCAAAGACAGGCTTTGACGATGGGGACCAAGAAAACCTGGTGATCCAAAACATTTCAATTCAAATGTAACACCATGTTCTCTAATCAGAATTGCAAAAGTGTTTAAAAATGAGGTAGATGCCACAGGCAAGAGCAAACGCAGACTGGTACATGCCCACAAAGGTCACAAAACAGGCTTCCTCAAGCAGCCTGGCAGTGCCCACCCCAGAGCCTCTGACCTCCTATTCCAGATATCAACCCTAAGCTAACAAGTCACCCATCTGACAAGAAGTATATTCAGTGACCTATTTCAGCATGACTTAGAACACAAACATTAGAAACCACCAAAGAGGCCACTTTACGTTAAGAGGAAGAAGTAAACTGTGGTACACCCAAACAACAAAATTTCACACATCCATAAAAAAATTATTCTACCAAAGGAAACCTGATGAAAAAGAAAATGCTTACAGTTTCAAAGCGAACAACAAAACTGAGACCGTGGATTGAAAACCATGGATTATTTAAAAACTGGAAACTTAATATAAAAATGGATTGAAAAGAATCTAAGCAGAGACCACAAAAAGAGAGAGAAGAAATACATCAAAATGATCCCTCTCTTAGTGATGAGGCTTCCAATAGTGTCTCTTTTGTTCTTTATATTCTTGCAGTACCTTCTGAAACATCTAGAATATGACTTGTTTTTAAAACATTTTTTCTGCTGATGATAAACATAAGAATCTTAATAACTAAGCATAGCTAAACATTGAATGAATTTTGAATACAATTATATCTTAGCAATAAAAACTGAAACAAGGAATACTTTATACTTTGGGATTAAAGATTCATGTTTATTTATATTCAAAAACTGTTTATGTGGGGACTGTTTGCAACTTAACAGGCACTTAACGTAGTGCAAAGAATGATGGTGATGACAACCAGAGTCCAGGGTCATAACTGAGATGCCACCAGTAATACATGATTTAGCTTGTGACAGTCACTTCACTTTTCTAGGGAGACTTCAATCTCATCACTTTAAAGATGTAAAATAAATAGACGAGAATGGTCACCAAGATCTCTTCTAGCTCCTTTTAATTTTCTATAATTATTGGAATTTTAATAAGCAAAGCTGAAAAACTTTACGGTGACCAAGAATTTATAACCACTTAACCCAAAATAAGGAAAATGATACAATCTCCCAAGTTCACTGACATGAGTGTCCTGTTCCCGAGTGAAGAATGAAACCCAAAGATGGAAGTAGCTTGTGAAAAACCGCCAGGGTGGTGACTGAATGACACAGCGTGCGGTATTGCTTCAGCCAAAGGACTGTCATTTGCTCAGTCATAAAGGCTTTAGTACAATAAATGATAGATTTTATTGAGGAGAGTAAAAAGACATTTCATCACACTTAAAAAGTTATAACTGTAACCTTAAAAATATAGTTTATAACCTCCTGTTAATATATTCAGTCTACACATTACTTGTCATGTTTTAGGATTCTGTGCAAGCAAACAGGAACCGTATGAATAAATCTATTCTGCAGACAGCTTTTATACTCAATTTTGAGACATGGGGGTGGGGGGAGACTGTGGAACTAGCAAATGCATAATATGTATCGTTATAAACCTAAAACCCACTCGTAATCAATATTTTCGCTGACATGTTTGAAACTTCAAACTTTCTAGGAGGTACCTCAATGAAAAATATAAAGCTTGGCCAAAGTCATAAAGCTTATATACACCCATTTCTGTTCTATACTAATGATGTTAACTCCACATGATCTATAGACAATGCTTAGGAATGCTGCTCTGGGCTCACGTCTCTTGAATTTCAACATTGCAAGTTTGATGTCCACTGCTATCATTTAACACAGTACCAAGGTAGTTCAGTATATCATTTATGCGGAAACAGAGGAGTAAGACTTAATGCAAACATCGTTTTTTGTTGTTGTTGTTTTTAAATCAAAAATTTACGGAGCAGAAAGAAATAAAAATTCAGTATTACAAGTTCTCAGTCGCTTGCTATTGCCAAGTCTCCGAATGAAATGCTGTTAACAACACCCACCCCCTGTGTGGCACAGAGCAGAGAGTAATTCTCCTTTGGGGAGGAAATGAAAATATATTTCAAGGGCACTCAATATTCACCTCAAATGTTAGGAATATAATTCTTACAGATAACTGCTGAAGGGAAAAATCGGATTGAGGGGTATTATTGCAGTGGGCTGAACGGTGGCCTCCAAAAGATACATCCACCCAGAACCTGTGAATGTGACCTTAACTATAATAGAAAGAGGGTGTTTGTGGTGTAATTCAGTGTAAGGTTTTGGGAGGAGATCATCATGGATTAGGGGGGCCCTAAATCCAAGGACAAGAGTCCTTAAAAGAGAGGGAGGTGACTCAGAAAAGGTCTGGTGTAAAGGTAGGCTGACTCAGAAAGAGCAAAAAGAGAAAATGGAAAGCAGGCAGATGTAGAAGTTACAACTAATGGTTTTCCAGATCCAAGGAAAGGAGCAAATAGGGTTACACTTTAAAATGCAGTACATTTTAAAACCTTTTTTATATTTTTAAACCCATAAGCAATGTTAAAAGATAAAAAATATTTACAACTACTATCAAAAACAAAGGCCTAATTTCCTAAATATACAGAGCTGTTAAAAAAAAAAAACAATAGAAAATGTAGCCAAAGCCATGAACAGATAGTTTGATAAAAGATAAAAGTAAACACTAGTGGATTATAATCATATGATATACAATCTCAATCATAAGAGAAATGTAAATTAAAACTAAAACAAGATACCATAAATCACTTAGAGTGGGGAAAAGAATATACTAACACATTTTATATTCAAACAGCCACTTATATTTTGCTATAAATCAGTAAAATCACTATGGAGGGCAAAAATACAAATTAATCTATTAATTCCCCTTCTGGAAATTTATCCTAAAGATATACTTTGGCAAAATATATTACATGTTAAATGTTGTATAATTGGATATTTATATAACAAAATTATTTACTGCATTACTGTTTCTAAAAGCTAATGACTGAATATTTAGGTTGGTTCCGGTAATACGGGATTGGTTCAAGCTGTCCACAAAATGGAGTACCATGCAGATGTGGGGCGAGGGTGCTACCAGGTATTCATGCAGAAAAGTCAGGCATGCCATTTAAATATTAAGTTTCCATCCACTGACATTTCTGATTTGCTCAAGTCATACAAATTGCAGTCATACAACTTGATTCTGTATATTAGATTTACCATGTAGCATAACACCTGTTATTGCTACAACTTTATCAAATATAAGAAAAACGGACACAATAGTGAGGCCATGCTTTTGAGTCACTAACCTCAATGGGCACATGGACTGAATGACTAGAACCTCCTGTTATAAGCTAAACTCAGGAATGTTAACTCCACAACAGTAACTTTTGAGTGCTTTGCTCCATTTATCCCACTAATGAAAACTGGTTACTCCCCAAATTCTTCCATGTTCTGGTCCAGGGGCAGCCAAACCCAACTCTCCACCTGTTCTCCTGACAAGACCATGGGCTCTAAGAATGGTTTTTATATTTTTAAACGGTTAAAAGAAAATAAAAACAATAGTGTTTATGATACACGAAAATTATATGAAATTCAAAAGTCAATGTACTTCAAGTTTTATTGGAACACAACCATGCCCATTCATTTAAGAATTGTCGGGCCGGCCGAGTGGTACGATGGTTAAGAACTGGCTTGGGACGCCAGAGGGCCCCGGTTCGGATCCCACATATGAGGGCCAGTGACACTGCCCT
>NW_017731418.1:166896-178215 GCF_001890085.2 Hipposideros armiger
AAAAAAAAAAAAAGAAGAATTGTCTATGGCGGCCTCCATGCTGCGATGGCAGCAGAGCTGACAGCATCGACAGACTGACTGGCTGGAAGGCCTAAGATAGCTACTATCTGGCCCTTTATAGAAAAAAATCTGCCGATTCCTGTTGAAGCGTACTCTGTCCCAGTTTATTCTCAAATGAATATCAAGTGCTGACTTGTAAATTAATTCTTCCTAGCAAATAATAAGAGAGTATCTACTGGATTTCAAAACTCCCAATCAACTTGAAAATCATATTTAATTCCACATGCCATCAGCAATTACGCACATTTTGTCCTAAGTATTATTTGTTTGCTCACCAATGTGTCCTCTTAACTTCATTCATTCATTTATTCATTCATTCATTCATTCCTGCAGAAAAAATTTTGGGTGGTATACTTTAGTTCCTGTGTGTCAAAAAATGCTTTGCCCTCACTCTGTCACATCACTTGGTTTACCAGCACTTCTCATCATCTGAAATACCTCTGGACAGGTATTTGTGTATTTACCACATTTCCCATGACAAGGTCAAACCCACAAAGCGTAGATACCCTGACCATCACCGCATCTCCACAAAATAAAACATAATGGAGAACGTTTGCGTGATTCCACTGTGCAGCCACACGCTTCTGTATGAGGATACAGTCACTCCTCACAAGAACCCAATGGCATCAGTCCTATTATTTTCTCCCAAACAATAACAACACAAATATGCAAGTTAAAGTAACATGCCCAGGTCCACACTCAGACCAAGTGGCAGGGTTAGAGCAACCACTGTGGCTATGGAGGCGGGCTGTTCAGAGTGCCCTTCAAGAGAGACCCTGGACAGGATAGCAGTTCGCCAACAGCCTCCAGCCGCAGCTGTCTAGAGGTTCTGCCTCAGTTTCCAAGCAGAGGCCACCCACAGGCAATGCCTGCCAAGGACTAAGTGCAGCAGTGGCAAGAGGACCCTCTACTCCTGGACAGCACAGGCTCCCAGATGGGCAGTCTCTGCACCAGCACTTCCCGTCAGGGGGCCAAGACTTTTCTCGTAGCCGCACCAGGTTTGAGCCCATCCTACCCAACCGTCCTCCCTCCCTCCTCTCCTTCCACAGGTGCGAGGACTGCATCCCAGTCCGCAGGCTTCCCATGCCCACATCTGCCTCATCTCCCTGTGTTTTTCAGTGAAGTCCCCCAGTAAAAACCGTGTATTTCTAACCTCACCCTGGCATGTGCTTCCCAGGGCTTCAACAGACAAGGTGCCCACACTATCTGTTCAATAATTGAATAAAATAAAAATATGGCTGGATTTAAGTTTCAATGGTCAAAGATCCCTCTCTACGAAATTAATGATACAAAAATTATAATGTCCTGGCATCCAGCAGTCCAGATGAGAAGTGTAAACCTCAGCCTCGCTCTCATTCTTTCTTCTCTCTGAGACTTACGAAAACTTTTTTTTTGCGGGGGAGGGGGGCTGTGTGTGGGAAATCAAAGTCTACTAGAATATGTCTACTTTTCTTCTTATAATGTTACAATAAAAATGTCCTAAGACACTTTTTTTTCTACATTTTAACTCTCCTCAAATTAGGACCATCTTAAAATTGATATCAAAAGAAATTTCCAGCTGCTAGGAAAAGGAATAAGTGATGAATTTAACCGTGGTTGTCACTGTTGGCACATATACAAACTGTGGTTGAATTTTAAGTTGGGATCCTTAACTATGGCTTAATGTTTGTACATTAAAGTTTCATATGATACAGCACTGAAATAAAAAGTCGTCTAATAGGAGATTGCATAGTTTATGGCAGTCAGCGTAATGAAAGGCAGCAGAAATGTTAAATCTTTCAGAATTTAACATTTAGGAGAGGCTGGTGGGACTCATGTATGTGCCATGGAGAACAATCACTCAAGCAGCTCACATCTCTCCTAAGCTGCCAGCTAATTTATAAGGAAAGCAGTTAAACTTCCAGTGATGTGTGATTAAATTAAATTTGGAAGGGGGGGAAAAAAAAGCTTGTGAAACCAACCAAGTAAAAAGTACGAACAAAACACTATCTTCCCAAATATCCAAATTATATTATCAAGACTAAAGACACAAAGGAAAAAGTCAAGATCATGTTTATAAAAGTCTCAGTGGGTTAGAATATGTACATCATACCGTCAATGATTTAAAATATGTATCATACATACAACAGGAAGAAAAAACAACTGTTAAAGCAAAGGCGTAAAATGTTGATAGCAAAATCTAGTAAATCTGAGTAAAAACATATACAGGGGTTCTACCTATTATTCTGATTCTTTTAACTTTTATGTTTGAAATTATTTTCAAACAGGTGGTGCAAAAAGCTTTAAGATGACACTACACAGAGCAAGAATGATCAAGTGACTCAGAAGAGCTCTAACGAGAAGGCTGGTGTCGACTGAAACCTGCAGAAGTGGTTTTTCGCGGTGTGGGGAGGAAAACCAGCTCAGGGTAGTGCTGTCTCTCATGTCCCTCGCTGATAAGCTGTTTAGAAATAGGCATCTGGCCTTTGACCGCGTCTCAGAATCGTAGAAATACAGGCTGCTTTTTCCTTCTCCATCTGCTTCTTCATTGGGTACACAGCTCCTAGACCCATCCTTCACAGCTCTTAATTCTGCTTCATAATTGTCACCTTAAACCTTTTGCTTTGAATTCTGGAAGAAATCCTCTGCTCGGTTTTCCAGACCACTAATTCTCTATGCCCTAAGCAGTTCCCACTTTGCTCTGGATGCCATCTGCTGCCAAGGCCCGAGCTCTCTAACATTACAACCTCACTGTTAACTCCTTTTTTTCAACAGCTCTTTTCCCATGGATGCTCTCGCTTTATAGATTTGCTGTCCTCTTGGATCTGAGAGTAGGAATTACAATTTTCCCCCATTCGTTTTTTTGGTTTCCTCTTAAATGTTTGATGGCCCTCGGTTGCTTGCTTATACTTACTAACGGGGGGCTGGATTGCTGAGGATTCGTTACAGCAAGGGCTTCTTTACCACACGTGAGAATAACGGTGACCGGAGAGAAAAAGAAGGTGGAACAAAAGTGCCTTTATTTCAAGGTTCAGAAGTTGCATATCTTTGGAAGGTAGGGACACAAAAGCCTGCGGTCCCCGCAACTTCTCTTTCTGGCTATAATCCCCCACCAGTCTTCTGCCTTGGCAAATCTCCCAGTTTATTGAAAACCAAGTTAAACGACTCTGTCGCAGAGGCAAACCCAACCACCAAGCACTCTGAGCCCAGCTCACTGAAGACAGAACAACAGCAGATGTTTCAGGCTTATTAATTCCGGGCCGAGCACTCGCCTTACCCACTTTTGTTGCCATTCCCTATAGTTTCAATTCTTGGGAATCTTCCAGGATCCTGTTGAGAAAATTCATTTTTCTAGTTATTTTCCACTTTCGCCTCTACTGGGCTGTACGTTCCTTTGCTGTGCAGTTTTGTCATCAATCTGATCCCATCTGTTTTATTTATCCCACAATGTCCTCGATGCTTCTGGGCCACTGGAGCACCTTTCTCATTTTTCAGCCCCGTTAGTTATGGGTCTGTTCAAGCTTTTATGTTTCTTCTGTCATTTTCAACAGAACTTTGGAAGGTAGAGGAGAAAGAGTAAACAAATAAACATGTTTCAGTGTATATGCATTTAAGGGGCTATAAACGGGTCTTTCCTAAAAGTAGAGGTCTCTTTCCTCTTTGACCCCCCCCTCCCCGGATGCTAAATGATTAGGGGGCGGGCTTGGTTTCTAGCTCCTCCCCTCCCCTTCGTGCAGAGGGGCTCATGTTTTCCTTTCTGAATTTGCTAGAACCTCCACCACCTTTCACCTAACAGAATGATTACTTTTCATCACAAGGGCACCTGTTAAAACAGAATACCTCACATGTTACCAAAGTTAGGGCCCCAGGTTCCCTGTAAAACAGCGGGGTATCCCTGAGCATACCCATGAAGTGCCACCATCATCCTGGTCCAACAGCCAACCGGCAAATGCATAGCAAGGGAGTCAGAGGCGGGGCCCGCTGGGAGGAGGGTGAGGTTCTGTGCCCTGACCTGGCGACGCGAACCAATTTTTTGTTTGCGATCACTTTCGGGTCTCTGCTCCGTCCCAATGATTACTGAGCATGAGATACAATGACAGAGGGCAGTCTCTGGATGACAAAAGGCCTGCATTTGAATCTTAACTCTAGGATCTGGCTTCAGGACTTTGGACAAGTTCCTTAAGCTCTCACTTACTGTCTCGTCTATAAATCATTCCTGCATTTCTGAGAGAAAACACGGGGCTTTGGTGAGCATATAGGTGAATGAACGTGTAGCAAAGCGCTTGAAGCAGGTCCTTCTGAGGCTTCGTAAGATCCGAGCAACTGGACATCACAGGCAGACAATGGCAAAGCTGAGCCCTCGGTGCTCCCAGTCAGCTGCATCCACTGACCAACCACGCCAGGCCGCTGTGCTGCCTTCTGACAGGACTGGTCGCTTCGGCTCCACCGTACCTGTCTCTCCAGACCGTTAACTTCACAGCACAGAGGCACGTGAACGTCTTGTCCGAGTTGTTTTTTTCTATTTTAACATATTGTTAAAACAAATGAAAGGAACTCACACCCGTAACTTCACAGATACTGTTTAATTATTTAGAAATGAGTAAAATTAAAATCGAGGTATTATCTTATAAATAATAGTTCAAGTGGTCTACAGTGACAAATTAGGACACATGTCTGAAGTTGGGAAACACTACTATTTTCACAAACAAGGGAGCCACAGAACAGAACGAGGGTTCGAAGAAACGACCCGTGGAGGAGCTCTCTGACCAGAGGCATGGAGAAAACAGTAACTGCTAAACCAAACCCCCTTCTCAGCAAGTCAGAGTGCACATTATCATTGTGAGCTGAAGATACTCAAATCTCTTTAGTTGAGCACTTCTCAAATCTATTTAACCCAGAAACTCCCTTACGTGACAACAATGCAGTGGCCTGCCAAACCCATGTGGCAGAAAGCTGTACACTTGGCAGCTGCCTGGATTGCAAGACAGTGTGTTCACTGAAAGCAGAGGCTGCACATCTGAACCCAGGGCTGTCACCTTACACGAGTATAAACTACCAACTAATCCTCTCGGACGTTCAGTGTTGGAATCCATAAGTGGGATAATTGTGCTGATTTGTTCAGAGCAGGGGTCAGCAAACTCTGGCCCACATGTTGTTATTATAAATAAAGTTTTACTGGCACACAGCTATGTTCACTCTTTCATGAAATGTTCTGTGGCTGAGTTAAGTAGCTACAACAGAGGCTGTATGGCCTGCACACGTGAAATATTTACTCCCAGAGGCTTCAAAGAATGAATAAAGGTATAGAGCCCACTCCTGGTATGGAACACTCATTCTCAACTCTGGTTGTACATCCAAAACATTTAGGGAGCTTTATAAACAAACTAAAGCTTGTGAGGGGCAAAAGTTTGCCCCTCACCCCCCCATCAATTAACTCAAAATTTTAGGGCGCAGGGATGCAGTGTCATTTAACTCCCCAGTGGGATTTCCTAGCACCTATATCAACAGCCTGCAGGGGCTGGGAGCTCCGCTAAGCCCTCCCATCACTCACAAGTTCACCGCTGCTCCAGAAGCACTGACGGATTTGATCTGTGAAAGAGGGCCACGGGGTGACGAAGGACACTGAGAACACCTCCAAGGACCCGGCAGCCAGAAAGAACAGGGGAACAATCCCACAAGTCTACTTGGAATAACATGGAACTATCAGATGGAACATAAGATAACACTGCACAAAAACAGACATGAGCAAGACGACCTAAGGAGATTCCATCACGACACATAAAATCAAAACATTTTGGAAAACCATGACTTGACTTTTTAAATTCCATAGATAAATACAGTGAGTGCTGAGAAGCAAATCATGAAGAAACTTGCAGTATACACAAATAACAGTTCTAGGGGGTAAAAAAAAAAAAAGACCAGGTAGAAAAATGGCTATCATCAAAGAAATAAAAGGAAGGTGTCTCTGCAGAAAGGAGGACACAGCTAGAGGTCACCAAGAGCTGTGGGGGAGGAGGAAAAGAGGGTTATATTTAATGAGATGACGAAAAGGTTTGGGGTAGAGATAGTGATGACGGCTACACAACACTGTGAATGTCTTTCATGCCTTGAACTGCACACTTACCGAGGGTTACAATGACAAATGTTATGCATATTGTACCACAATGAAAAAACTAACGTCTAATAAAATTATGTACATAAGCCAAACCAAGAAACAAAAAAGGAAATGTCTTCTGTTTGAAGATAGACTTTTATAAAAATTAACCATATGCCAGGCAAACTAATGGGGGGGAAAATGTATATCCAGGCATAGTCTAGTAAAATTCCTGAATTCCATAATAAAGATCCTCTAAGTTCCCAGACATGAAAACATGGGTGTCTTTATTATTTAGTTTTAATATATTCTGTATAAATTTGGTGAATTAGGGAAGAGTTCAGCATATGTAGTCTGCCCTCTTGAAGCTATGCAATCTATCTCCGCAAGGTGAACAATTATTTAAAATGAGAGAGCAAGTCAAAAAAATCAGGAGCTACCATACTACTGTGGGGTCACAATGTAATTTATCATCAAACAGACACCTGAGACTAAAAGAAGGTGCCATTAATATTTCCACTAAGACAACAGGTGTCAACCTGGGCGTCTGGTCACCCTTAACGACTCAAATGGTTCATTAAATAACCTTTCAAATTTCCAGGCATTTTTATCAAAGACCTGACTTTTTTTTAAGGCTTGTTTTTCTTATAATGATTTCACAGATTCTTTGTTCAGCAGTCTCATAAATAAAAAGGAAATGATCTATTTTTCTGCTTTAGCATTAAACATTAAATTTACATGAAATTAAATAACATTTGATTACAAGAAACTAAAGGATTTTTTTATGTCATACTAGGTATCTTCCAAAAATGCCTAAAAATGGGCTGGCCGAGTGGCTCAGTTGGTTAAGAATTAGCTTAAGAGCACAAGCTTTGAGCAACTGAGCAACAGGGCCGTCGGTTCGGTTCCCACATGGGCCAGTGACGCTGTGCCCAAGCCGAGCTGCTGCTGAGCTGCCAACAGGTGGCAGGATGGCTCAGCTGGTAAGAGCACGTGCTCCTAACAACAAGACTGCCTGTTTGATGGTGGGCTACGCCCGACCGCAACTAAGGCTGAACTCAGCACCTCGAGCTGAGCTGCCACCCGGATGGCTCAGTGGATAGAGTGTGCGCTTAACAAAAAGGCTGCCGGTTCAACTCCCGCATGGGATGGTGGCTATGTCCACCCACAACTAAGATGGTAACACAGCACCTTGAGCTTAGAGGCCAAGAGCAGCCAATGGGCAGCCAGGTGGCGACTGGCACACTCCACAACGAAGATTGAAGAACAACTTGGCTGGTTCCCTTCCCCAATTCCCCAACATTGTTCCCCTCCCACAATTACCAAATTTTTAAAAAATGCCTAAAAATGAAAAACTGCCTATTAAATAACACTTCATGTTATCTTATGACCACAACTCCATGAGAACAGGGAGCCCATTTACATTGTAAAGAACACTGGATGCTTAATATTTGTGAATATGAGAATAGCATGTTTATTTGGCATTTTAATTAATCTGGGAGCTTTCTACTCAGGCCACACTGAGGTTCTTCTATGATTTTGAGTTTTATTTTTAAGCTGAAATTCATGATGGACTGACTATCATTAATTGAGAGCATATCTGTGTGCCTCTAGTGTGCTGGGAGTGACACTAAGAATACAAAAATAGACTTCAAGGCCGAATACTCCACATGCAACTAAGTGTGAAATGCTACCAGAGGGATGCATAACTGATCCAAAGGGAATACAGTTTCAATGTTGTATAGCAGAATGATTAGGGAAGACGTCTCTGAACTTTGCTGTTCAAAAAAAAAAAGAGTAGGAATCCAAAAGGCAGGCAGACAGGAAGGGGGAAATCCTTTCCTACAGAGATGCCCCCTCCAAGGTCTGTATGAGGTTTCTATTGCTGCATAGCAAATTACCAATTGAGGGCTTTACATCAATACCTGCTTAAGGCTCACAGTTCTGCAGGTCAGAAGTCCAGGCACAAGTCGGGTGGGTTTTCCTCTCAGGTAGAGCTGGCTACAGAGAACCTGAATGCCATCTGTGGGGACGTTCCTAAGTGAATGAATGAGGTGGAGGGAAAGGGGGGGATGGACGTATACTCATCACCTATGACATATTCTGGTCACAGTCACACTTGCATCAGAGTAGTGGAAATTGGGACCTCGTAATTTTAATTTGCACTCCCCATTTGTGAATTTGTGTTCCCTTCCTGGGAAGGTCTGGAAATGTCCTTTGATTATTACCACATGCTGGTTAATAAGTATGAGCTCTGGCCTTGGCTCAAATCCTGGTTCTATCACTTACTACCTGGGTGACCTGAGGGAATTAATGAGCTTCTATGCCCCACATCCTCAGGTACATAAGAGGGATCATAATAATAATAGCCTCATTAGGGAAATGTAAGAATTAACTAATACAACACTTAAAAAACTTAGGACAGGATCTGTACACTAAGCAAACATTACCTGTTACTATTAGCCCATATGTCTAATGGATCACCTGTCTTTTTCTACTCATTTATAGAAGTTCTTAATATACAGGAACCAACATTTTTCTCTGACACAATCTCCCAAAGATCCTTTGGCAGCTGGTCCAAAAACTGGGAGCCACTCTCTATTAGATGTTTGAAGAGCACACTTTGGAAGCTATCCCTGAGTGAAATCAGTATTTTTGAGAAGGGCAGAATTTATTACTAAGTGTGGAATATAAATAATTCTACTAATAAGAAATCTCTTGAGACTGTTCATAAATTTAGGTGGCTTAGCCACTCTTTTAAACCAGCTATTGAAATTCTCAAACAGTGAAGAATCCTGATATGTACAAAACTTCATATGACCTTAAGGTTATAAAAATAAAGAAATAATCTAGTCATTAATAAAGTTTGGGGCTTCCAGGGCTACTGGCAAACAATGGCATATGTGCCACCACCTCCCTGTCCCAGGCTGGTGGCAGATCATTAGTCAGTCTTGGCACTTTCCTGATAAGCTCACACAGCACTCCTGATGGCTAATCCAGTTCACCGGCACAAAACTTCGAGAAATCTCTCTGCCATCCTAGGTAGTTCTATTACAGAAATGGTATCCTAGCCAACTATGACCCCAAATGCACTTTTACAGTTGGTAGAGGGACCATGACAGGTAGAGGGACCAACCTGCCCACTAAGAAGGGGGACATTAGCTGCAGAGGGTCAACAGGGGACTGCTGTAAAACAGAATTGTGCAGAACACTGGTGTTGAAGGATTCAAGATAAATATGTGAAATATAGGCATCACAGTAAAGGGGTCGGGGGATGCAGACAAGAAAAATCATCCTGTGATATAGAATCTGCAGGACGTCCATAAAGCCTGGAAACAAAAGGAAAAAATACATGTACGTGTACGTGTGTGTGTGTGTGTGTGTGTGTGTGTACTCATGAAGGTCTCTTCACTATACTAAAAAAAAAAAGCCTATGTTTCCAAACATTATGAACATGCTGCACATCCTTTCACACTCAGAAATTCAGACAAGCAGACTGGTTGACTGAATGAGCTGGGGTTCGAAAATCTGTATTCCTATTACAGAGGAAGGAAGAGGGACATGCAAAGAGACAACCGGAGTTCAAATGCTGAAACAGCTCCTCAAGTGTTCAGATCTTAGAGACAGGAATTCAGGGACCATGAAAAAAAAACAAACCATCCAGTTAACAGGAGAGTACAAGGCCCCAACATGGGGATTAGCGCTACAGAATGAGGACAGTAACTGAGGGGCAATTGGTGCTAAGAATGGTGAGGAACGACATGCGAGGCTCAGGATGCAGGATGCATGCAGGCTAGCTCAGGACTAAACAGACCCAACACCCACCTCCAGCCCTCCAAGAAAAGAGCCCCTGCACTTAATTACTACTATAATGCAATGAATGAGGTCCTATAACATGATTTGAGCTTCATTAAATGTACATGTAAAGCCTGGACTTTCAGTAATACCTCAGTTTGCGAGCATAATTTGTCCCAGAAACAAACTACTCGTATTGCAAGACATTGCCCGTTTACCAAGTTAAAGTGTATGTATTAGAAACGTTTGCTCATCTTGCGGAACACTCGCAAACCATGTTACTCGCAATCCAAGGTCATCTTATCAAGTTTGGTTTGGTTTTGTGGGACATGTAAAACCACAGAATTTCAGCAGTCTAAGAGACCCTAAAGATAATCTAGTTCAAAACCTCATTTATTAGTCAGGAAACTGAGGGTCAGATAAATGACAATTTGCTAAGCGTCACAATTCTACTAGGTAGCAAGGCCAACCTGATGCTCCACATCCATTCAGTCTCATTGCCGTTTCTTCTGTCTCCTCCTTTCTGATCTTCTTTATCTAATAAGGGATAGGAACGCCCTGCTTTTCCAGCACAGTTTGGGCATGTAGCTGTGAGCCCTCCCGAAAAAGAGAGAGTGTTACGGCTTCTTTATACTTCAGATGGAGACCAACCAAAAATGCAATTACCCTCCAGATAATGTTGTTACTCCTTTCATCTTCACACGGCAGCTATGTTTGAAATAGGGTCATTTATTATTCCAAGACAACATTTTCAGTCTCAAGAACGCAGATGAGAAAAGGACTGATTATTTCATAATCAATAATATTGCACTGCAAAGATCCAGTCAAGATGGCGGAGTACGTAAACGCTGTGCTTACCTCCTCTCACCACGGCATCAAAATTACAACTCAACTACAGACCAACCATCATTCATCACCTGAAGTCTAGCTGAACTGAAGCCCTACAACTAAGGACATACAGAAGCCGCCGCCTCGAGACTGGTAAGAGGGACAGAGACGTGGAACGGACTGGTCCCACACCCATGTGTAATCATTAAAGAGGGAGGGATCTCAGCTGCCGAGGTGCCCCCTGGAGGAGCAAGGGGTCCCTGTCCCACACCAGGCTCCCCAGCCCAGAGTTGCAGTGCCAAGGACAGAAATCCCCCCAAGTTCTGCTGTGAATATCAGTGGAGCATGTGGCTGAGTGAGACAAGGGTGACTGTACTCCCAGGTGTTCCTCTTACAGAGCCCACACATGGACTTCTTCGCCGATGGACTCAATAGCTCTGAGCTCCAGCACTGGGGCAGCAGTTTGAAAGGCGCCAGGGACACATGGCGGGGAACTGAATTGGCTGGCTTCAGAGCAATGGCTACCGGGGCAGCTTTCCCCCAGAAAGAGGAGCTGTCAGAAG
>NW_017731418.1:178330-196205 GCF_001890085.2 Hipposideros armiger
GTGTCTCCATCAACCTGGCAACAACAATCCGTTGCCCAGCCTTGGTGATTCTGAGCCAAGCCTCCCCCACCCCAACCCCGGAACTTTCGGGCCCACCCAAGCCACTTCTAGTGGCTTTTTCATACAATAAATAGCTTGTCTTGGCTCACACTGCTGACTTTCCTAAAATCTCTTAAATGTTCACAAAACGCAAACAAGCAGCATCTGGCTTTGGTGTGCCCCGTACCTCTGGCTGAGCAAGCCCAAGCCCGGCACTAGTGACAGCCGGCCTCAGTCCGCGGCTTGGCCTCTCAAGGTACCTCCAAGCCCAGCATGGGTGGTGGCCATATGTAAATTGCTTAGTGGCTCATGCCAGGTGGCCCTGGTGAGGGCACAGGCTGTGGCTGAACTTGGCCTGTGGTAGGGCCCCTCCTAGGAGGCCCCAGGACTGGCACATCCAGTGGCCAGCTTTGGACCCAGCCGGAGAATCACCCAGCTGCCTCTGGGAATGACATAACCAATGGGCACACTGGGCAGGCACCAGAGCATTGCTTAATAGAAGCCTGCTCTGTAGGGTCAGCCGCTGCACAACAGCATCTCCACTGTAGTCATGGCCAGTCCACACAACCAATCAACCTGAGGATCAATTCCTTCCACTGACATGCCAACAGCAACCAAGACACAATTACAACAGGAAGGCATATACAGCCCACACAAGGCACACACCTGGAGCACCTAGCTCAGTGACCAGGGAGGCTGCACTACTGGGCTCCACAGGACACCTACTCCATAAGGCCACTCTACTAAGACCAGAAGACATATCAGCCCTACCTAATACATAGAAACAAACAGGGTGGGGAGACAAAGTAACATGTCTCAAATAAAAGAACAAAGCTGCAGAAAAAGAACTAAACAAAATGGAGACGAGCAATCTACCAGATGCAGTGTTCCAAATACTGGTTATAATGGTGCTCACCGATTTTAGCAAGAACTATAACAAAGAGATAGGAAATAAAAATGGAGATAGAAAACATAAAAAAGAACCAGCTGGAAATGAAGAATACAATAACGAAAATGAAGACTACGTTAGAGGGAATCAACAGATTAGATGAAGCAGAGGACTGAATCAGCAATTTAGAATATGTGGGAGCAGAGAACACCCAAACAGAACAACAAAAAGAATCCAAAAAAATTAGGATAGTTTAAGGGGCCTCTGGTACAACGTCAAGAGTACCGATATTCGCATCATAGGGGTACTAGAAGGAGAAGAGAGAGAGCAAGGAATTGAAAACGTATTTGAAGAAATAATGATGGAGAACTTCCCTAACCTGGCAAAAAAAATAAATATACAATACAAGCTCAGGAAGCTCAGAGAGTCCCAAACAAGATGAACCCAAAGAGGACCACACCAAGGCACATCATAATTAAAATGCGAAAGGTTAAAGACAGCAAAGGTTAAAAGCAGCAAGAAAAAAGCAGTTAGTTACCTACAAAGAAGCTCCCACAAGACTGTCTGCTGATTTCTCAACAGAAGCTTTGTGAGCCAGAAGGGAGTGGCAGGAAATATTGAGAGTGATGAAAAGCAAGGACCTACAACCAAGATTACTCTACCAAGCAAGGCTCTCATTTAGAACCAAAGGACAAATAAAGGGCTTTCCAGGCAAGAAAAAGCTAAAGTTCATCACCAGCAAACCAGTATTATAAGAAATCTCAGAGTGATTTCCTTAAGATGAAAAACAAAATAAAATAAAAAATAAAAACATGAATAAAATGGCAATAACGACATATCTATCAACAATTACTTTCAATGTAAATGGGTTAAATGCTCCAGTCAACAGATAGGAGGGCTGAATGGATAAGAAAACAAGACCTTTACATATGCTGCCTACAAGAGACTCACTTCAGATCGAAAGACACACACAGACTGAAAGTAAAAGGATGGGAAAAATATATTTTATGAAAATGGAAATGAAAAATAAAAAGTCGGGATAGCAATACTTATGCCAGACAAAAAAATAGACTTTAAAACAAAGGCTACAACAAGAGACAAAAAAGGACCCAGGAATCCCACTTATGGGTATTTATCCAAAGAAACCCAGAGAAGATGTGTGCATCCATATGTTCATTGCAGCATTATTTACAATAGCCAAGATATGGAGGCACTCTGGGTGTCCATTGATGATAAAATAAAGAGGTGGTATATATAAACAATGGAATATTGCTTGGCCCTGGAAGAAAATGGGTTCTTGCCATCTGCGGCAGCACAGATGGTCCTGCAGGGTATTATTCTGAGTGGAGTGTCAGAGAAAGACAGATGCAATGTGATTTCACTTATATGTGGAATCTAAAGAACAAAACAAACAAACAAAACAGAAACAAACTCATAAATCCAGAGAACACTGCGATAGTTGCCCGGCGGGAGGGGGTTTGGGAGTGGGTGAAAAGGGGGAGAGGTTAAAAAGTACAAATTGACTGTTACGAAGCCGTTATAGGGGTGTAGGGTATAGTATAAGGAACGTAGTCAATACTATGGTAATAACTGTGTATAGTGCCGGGTGGGTACTAGTCTAGTCAGGGGATCACTTCTTAAATTATATAAATGTCTAACCACTATGCTGTGTACCTGAAATTAATATAATACTGAATGTCAACTATAATTGAAAAATTAAAAACGGGAGGAAAAACGTAAGCGGTTCAAGTTTCCAGACATACAACAAATAAGTCTTGGGATTGTAATATACAGCATGGGGAATATAGTCAATAATATAGTGATAACATGGTGCAGTGTCAAATGATTGCTGGACTTATCATGGTGATCACGTTAGGTATATAAATGCTGAATAACCATGGTGTACACCTGAAACTAATATAATATTGTACGTTAGCTACATTTTAATTAAAATCTTAAAAAAGTAATGCTACATTGCAGATCTAAGTATAACTAACTACCCCTGGTCATTCCCACAACCACCTGATGACAATGAAATGACATGATAAAATTCTTTCCTTCAACAGTTAGCTACTAGGACACAATAATATGGACTAGGTGAGAATTCTGTTACTGTTTCCCCATTAGTCAGCCACCTCTAAAGAAACGGTTCACAGTAAAGAAGTCCCCTGTGTGTTTTGTTCTATAAAGGCTTACCCCCAACTCTACAGCCACAGTGACCATTTAGGTGGTCTCCGACTTCTATGAACATAACAATAATGAGAATTACAGGCCTAGAGGTCAAGGTACCAGGCCAGAAACATACAAGGCGTGCGATTTGAGAGAAACAATCTGCTTGCCCATGCTCAGCTGGCACACCTGCAAAATGTGGGCAATACGGACCCCATGAAGTTGTCTTAACAACTCAGATGCTGCATTGAGCACAATACCTGGAACATGGTAAGTGTCCGAATGTTGGTTGTTAGAACACTTAATCAACACAGGGTGCGAATATATAAAGTTCTAGAAGCCAAAGAGCTGTATAGAAGCCTTAGCTTTCTCTTGCCGTGGTAGTTCAAGATACCTAGCAGACCAGATTTAGGAGAAAGTCAAACTAATATCAGAAAGAACCAGGTTTTAACCACATAACTCAACCATCATTTAAGGTTACACCAAAACTACAAACAGCAAGGCTATCAAATTAATTCCGTAAGGCTAAGCAGTGTTTTCTGAAATCCCATTCTCTTGAAAGAGAACAATGAGGAGAAGACCAGGATCTTTAGACTTCCTTTCCTGTCCTGCGACACCCCAACAGAAAACGAAATGCATCCCTGGAAAATAAGCTCAGGGTCAGAATAAAATACAACCATTAAGGCTGGATAGTTTCATAGGCCAGCAGCACATCAAAGAAACTGAAAAGGACCAGAGAGAATGTGAGTGAAACATGTCATGTTCACCTGCCAGAAAGAGTTTTCCAGGCACAAAGGGAGCCTGTTAGTCATTGCCTGAGGGTCCAAGGGCTCCCAGGATCGTCCTGTTCACGTACAGCTGCCACCATCCACTCTCACTCTGGACCTGCTGAGTGTAAAGGTCTCCACAGTTCCCCTCTCAGCTTTGCCGCATGCAGTGACAACAGGGCACCAGCCATTTAACAGGTTTTAGAGTCACTAAAATGGGAAAAGATGAAAACACTAACAAGGACACAAGAACATCACAAAGCTTAAAAAATACAAAGTTTGACCAAGCTTACAGCCATGTCCCAGTCTGTGGTCGCTAACGTCTAGTTAAGCTGGTCGACAAGGTTTTCAACTTGATCCCAGAGGGAAGAACTCAATTTTTTTTTTTTTTCTCAGCAAGGAGCCTGAAAAATCAAGTTATAGTAGAAGAGTTAATGAGGATCCTTTGAGGAGGCAATAATCTCAAGCAGACAATCTCTATTTCTCATGAGTTCAGCCTGGATGACTGCCATTCCCAAGAGCCTTCCATCAAAAGGCAGGTCGTCCCCCAGGAGGTACTGCCCATCACGGGCCTATCCTGGCAGAGAAACCACTCAGTCAAGCCAGCCATTTCCTTATAAGAGCTTCTGGGCCCAAACCACGTGCAATGGCCACAATTCAATAATTCAGTGAGTGTGATAACAGATGTGGTAACCACCAAGCTAAATGACAAGAAGAAGACACAAGTAATGGTGAATGCAAGACATTTGAATCTAGGCACCTCACAGCAATGGGTGGAAACTGAAGTAAGAGGTAAGGACATGCAGACAGCGGATTCAAGCTACTTTTCAAGGCGCTTCATGATGAAAGAAGGTGAGTGGTCTCTCCAACATGGCGCTGTAAGAATTTGGGGGAGGGAAGTTTTTTTAACAGAGAAAAAATAGGACACAGCTATGTATGCTGAGATCATCAGAAACTAGGGGAAAAGTTTTAAATGTAGGAAAGGTGAGTGATAGTTTCTCAACAAGTAGGAAGGAACTGGATCCAGAAAACTTGGGGAAAATGAATGAATCTGGGTAAGAAACAGACACTTTTCACTATCAAATGAAAGATGGGACTTTAAGCCGTGACCTTGTAGGCTGGGCATTCTGCTTTGAAAAGTCTCAAGCTTATCCATGATAGACTCATCCCTTGTTAAGAATAAGGCAAGATTCTTCCTCTAGTCCTATTTGAGAAAAAAAAAGAAAAAATAGTGGGGAAAACGGGACTTCTTTAAACAAACTTATTCAGTGTTTATGTGCTAGATGCTGAGGACAGAGATGAATATCACCATCAAGAGTTCACACTCTGCTAAGAGTGAGGACTGTAAATAAGTGACTCCAAACAGTATGACAGCTGCAGTAACGCAAGCAGACGCGAGGAGGGAAGGATTCATAAGGAATGGGACAGCCAGCCGGGCGTCACCAAGGGAGACTGCACGTTCTGTGGTACCTGAAAGACTGAAGAATTCCAAGGAGTCTTGGCCATAAAGGGAGAGTTTTAAATGTTCAATCTTGTTTAAAACAAACAAACGAACAAGCAAAAGGCAGGTTAAAAAAGAAGATTAATGTACTAGAAAGCACATCTGTCTCAAACATAGTCCAGGGACTATATATCACCAGTCAATTTCTCTGTTCCTCTTTCATGAGAAAAGAGTTGGGAAGAATTGCACAATTAAAAACAAAAAAATGCTTTTAAGTCTTATCTTGATGGGAAACGAATCAATTTAATTAGACTTAGATTCAAGCAGGCTTTAAGAAAAATTTAACAATTGAGTTAAAAAATCTGTATCACTGTTACACCTCTAAGGCTGCTCCAAGTTTCCTTCTACTAAATCTAAGGAGGGTTTAGACTGAAGAAGCGTCATCCAACACAATTTACAACCTGCTCTGTATCTATGAGGGCATCACAGGAGTGCCTGTTAAATGGCTATCACTATTCAAGGTGCTATAGGTTGCAGGAGGGAGCAAAACAAAGGCTTTGACCTCAGTGGAAGTGACATTCGAGATGAGGCCAAGTCACATATTTGGAACCATAGTTTCCAATTCAGACAAGTCTTCACATAGGGAGTGAATTTAATTCACAGTCACGCACTGTGCATGATGCCCTGTACTGGGGGGAGTGGGGAGGAGGCAAAGGGTGAGGGCGACATTGGGGAGCTTAGATTACCCCAGGGATCCTCTACTTCTCCCCAGGCTCAGTAGGGGGCATCCTTAGTCCTCTTGTGGGAGACATCCTGACCTGTGAGTACAATTCCAGAATAGGTGGGAATAACACTTATACAAGTAGAGTTGGCAACCTGCCAAGAGGATTTAATAACAATTCTACAACATAGACTGTGTAGGTGATGGACAATTCCGCCTTCTTTGTAAGGGATAATATAAGCCCACAGACCTGACCCCCCCCCACACACACACACACACACAAGGTGATGACATTACTCAGGAATAAAAGATTGCAAATATGCACAATTCAAATATTATGATTTAAACTGAAGGAGGAAAAATATGGGAGGAGGAAGAGAAAGGGCTAAAGATGTATGCTTTTAGTTTGATTTAAATTAAGAAACAAGCGTGTCAGTCATCTGAATTGACAGAGCTGAAAGCAACTAGCAGACGCCTGACGCACGGCTGACGCAGCAGAGTTCCGCCTCCCGATGGGGAAATCTCTTGTGTGGTCTGCCCAACCTGCCTTCCAATCTTCAAGTCAAGACTATGACAAGGATAACCACAGTCCTGCCTCCTTAGTTCCCACCAAAGCAGCAAGACAATAATGAAAGAAATATATTATTGGATGATGAGTTGTCTCTAAAAATCTCAAGAGTGTCAACTAGGAAAAAAAAAAACCTATTAGAAACTAAAAATGTACAGAGAAGGTGACCAAATACAAATGACCCTT
Organism: Hipposideros armiger; assembly: GCF_001890085.2. Classification (NCBI taxonomy): domain Eukaryota; kingdom Metazoa; phylum Chordata; class Mammalia; order Chiroptera; family Hipposideridae; genus Hipposideros; species Hipposideros armiger. The sequence goes on from NW_017731418.1 coordinate 185,111, forward strand.
TTGTAAACACATCAAAATATATTAAACTCCACTTATAATCAGAATGCAAATCAAGTTTTTTTTGTTGTTGTTTTTTTACTGATCAGACTAGTAAAGACTAAAACCTAAAAACAAATTTCCAGAGCAAGTACATACTTGGAAAATTGGGCCTCTCACGGTTTCTCTATACTATTTTATTATTTTATGTTAATAATGCATTTTTACCAGGAAGCTTCTCTATTTTATATCTAAAATGAAGGATTTAAGGTACACGGCGGCTGGGGCCATATGCGTTATGTCGCCTGCTCCATCTGAGTACCAGGTCCTCAAATGCGGGTTTGGACAAATGCTTGCCGCTGTTAGCCCTTTCAGTTAATTCATTCAGCACCACAACACATCTTTAAAACCTATTGTCCTCAACCCCATGACTTGGTATTAAATCCAGCTTCAGCACATCAATCCTGACTTTACAAGTAGTCATTTTTCTTGTCTCCTATGAATAAGGCTCAACGCACAAGCCTTCAGCTATCTATCCTAAAAGTGTCTCTTGATTTTCATCCGTCTTTGCTTTGCTTGGAACAGTCCCTCCTCCCATGTGAGGCAGCTGCCTGCAATTTGTTCCTCCGCTCTTTCTTCTACCTCCTTTTGTTGCAGTGGATGACAGCTGGTGACAGTGGTTAACCTTCAGGTCGCTGGGCTACTGCACAACAGGTTCTCAGCCCAGGGGGCATCAGACGCACCTGCAGGGTTCTGGGAAATGCCACTGTCCAGGCCCCATCCTCAAACAATTAAATCAGCGCATGAGGTCCATAGCCCAGGCATCTGAACTTTTAACGCTCCCAGGTGATTCAATGGAAGATTGAAAACCTCACCAGCAAACTCACCAAGTAGGTTACAGAAAGCTGGGGATGACTGATCCCCTGACCCCTGGGGCAGTGGGATGCTGGCCCTGAGCATCCTTCACACAAACATCACCATTGTCTGTGCATATCATGACATGAAAAGTCTCGGAGGGCCGGTCGAGTGGCGCGATGGTTAAGAGCTGGCTTGGGACACCAGAGGGCCCCGGTTCGGATCCCACATATGAGGGCCAGTGACACTGCCCTCTACAGCTAAGATGCTGAACAACAGCTCAATCTGGAGCTGGGCTGCTGTGAGTTGCCGGCGGCGGCGTAGGCTGCAGCCCTGCTGCGTGGGTTGCCGTGGGCTACCGTGTGTAGCCAGCAGCCAGCGTGAGCGGCCAGCAGCCGCAGTGAGCGGCATCCAGAAGCCAGCGACTGATGTGCCTCTCCTGGGAAGAGCACAATGATGGTGCCAACTTGGGCCAGTGAAGCAACGTCCTCCACAACTAGACTGAAGAACAAAAGGACAGCAACTTGTCTGTTCCCCTTCCCCAATTCCCCAATAAAAATATTTTTTAAAAAAAGTCTTGGAAAGCACTGCCATAAAGAATAGATGTGCTTATGTGCTACGGAAGGTCTGAGACATACCAGGCTGAGGAAATGTTTTGTGCCTGACTGACAGACATAAGGAAAAAGCAATGGTGATTACCAAACGAAAAGCTCTATCAGTCCCTTTAGCAAGGTTGTTCTTAAACCAGGCTTGCAAATTTCCCTTTAAAAATCCAGTGCCTTTAATAATGTCTAAAACTCCACCAGCTGCTCTCCTATTTCCTGCTGTCTTAGCAGAGGGTGCAATGGAAGAAGACGCAGGTTAAATCTCATCAAAAAGAGCTGATGGTTAAGTCTAACCAGAGAGGTTTGACAGAGATCGTATAGCTAGAAGGCAAGAGGCAGAAGTTCAGAAAGGAATACACAAGACTAAGGTAAAACTGGTCTAATAAGCACCCTCCCCGACCCCACCCCCCAAAACAGTCACACCTAGAGAAGTCACATAAGCCCACCTGAGCCTACAAGCAGAGCAGGCTGTGAATAATTATTTGCTGAATGAATGCAAAAGCAAGCAGTTTAAAAAAAAACTAGGATGCGCATTATCAAGAATGCCACTGGAGAGAAGAGGAAATATCAAAAGTAAATTCTGGTCTTTGGACAGATCCTGCCAATGGGGGAAGGCACAGATTCCAACCAGGGCTTGCAGCAGACAAAGAGGAAGGGGAAGGTTCTGGATTATTTTTATATTAATCCTTTAAACCTTCCATTTGTTCCCTTCATGCCCTGAACAGGAGGCATCTGAGAACAAGAAATGCTTCCCTGGGTGAAAAGTCTCGTTTGCAATGCGCTCAGCATGGTACTAAACGTGGCAGACATCTGCCTCTTGGGAGGTACCTACTACAGCCCTGCCCCACCCCACTCCAACATGTATGCGTCCCTTACTAGAGGTGCAAAATTTCTAAAAAGTTTCATCGTGAAGAAAGAGAACTGTGGGAGGCATAATGCTTACTTCTTAAGAAATTCCCTCTTCACACTAAAATCGCCTCCAACTGACCATAAGTGTCAGCTAAGCCATGCATAAAGTATTAAAATTATATTATGTTTTAAAATAAATTTAGGCAGGCTATAATGAAAAACTTATTGAGCCAGTTTGCATCTATAGCTTCCTAATCTTTGCAAAGTCTGAGTTAATAAGGTACTAAAATTTAAAGAACTCTGTACCCTAATTTTTATTTGTTTGAGAAAATTGTTGACACAACAATAAACTATGTTCTCTGGACTAGTTACAGTCTCTGTATTTCCTCCATAGGAAAACAGTGACACAGAAAACAGCCGCTTTCAGAGAAGCAGCTGACGGGGGTGGCCGGGGTCACTAAATACTCTTATAAAAATCATCACCCTGTGTTAATTTCCAAGTTACTTGGAGGGTTTTTACTTCTGGGTTTTTTTGTTGGTTTGTTGTTTAAATCTCATCTTTATAGACTCCTGGGGACAGAAGCTGTAGTGAGACAGGGGCAAGGATCTCCAAACGTTCCTGTGTTCGTTTGTTTCTGGAATTTTGATTTCTGGGTTATTGCCAAACCCACCAACTTCTCTCCTATACTCCCAACGCTGGAGGCCTCCAAGCAGGCAAGAAGCAACAGGATTCAGAGACGGAGCCATGCAAAACAGTCCCATCACACTGGAAAAACGTAAGCCTCACATTATGGACCAAATGCCTAAGTCCGCCCAACATTCTGCGATATTTCTGAGCAGCTCGCCAACACACTGTCTAACGTGTGCGCTTACCACACGCATATGATCATGTAAGTCAAATATAACTGTAAATAGATTTAATATACCCGTTCTTGAATTGGGGATCCCACAGCTATTGAATTGGGGACCTACACCACATAAATGTTCTCATTTGAATTTGGATATGCATCCCTCTGCCATCCCTTGTCCAGATCTCCCACCATACCGTCGAATCTTTGTTAGCATTACTCTTGTCAATAAAGAATAAATTCATTCCCACCCATACTCCAGGCACCGGAGACAGGTCTCATAGTCCTTCCTTTGAAAAGGATCTGAATTACGAAAGCAACATCAAACATCATCCAAGTGACACAAGAGTACACATAATAAGCTCTGCCTGGGTGCAGAGGAGGAGCAAATCGCTGCAAGAGTGACTGACAGAAGAGTTCACAGCAGTTGAGCTGGGTTGTGAAGGACCCAGAGTTTACCAGAACAGGGACTCCAGGCAAGAGTGGCCGACTTAGACAAGGTACACAGGACACCAAGTACAAACTCTGCTCAGGGACAATGAAAGGCACATGGGTCAAGCAGACAGTTTGTGGATAAGCCTGAAGCTTGGATGAAAGAACTCTGTCTTCCTACCCCCGGACCTCTGGCACTCAGCCTATAACATAATAGCACGTCAATCAATGTGCATGGAAAGAACAAATTATTTGTGCTGAGTATTAGGAAATATGGCAACAGAGGTATGTGAGACCCTGAATTCAAAGATAAAAACTTTACCCTTGACCTACAGAATTCAGGCCACAGCAGCTAGCCGGGCTATTTATGAAAATCACCTTGCTCCTCTCTCCCTGTTACACTCACCTGGCAAAGCAGCAGACTGGTTAATCCCAACTATTTGCATCTCTAGGCTGAATGCAGCTGGAGAGAAATACCTGTACTGACCGCCTCCCTTTCACTGGGATCACAAACGGACAGGACTCCGCCCCACTGACATTCCTGCAACCTCAGCCTGTTCACTTTTCCAGTTTCCAAAAGGCCGGCTTCACACCTGCCACCTTACCCTTCACACCTCTGCTCACTCTTTCCTGTTGCTCCCCACCCAGCCTCTGCATCTTCCAGGAAATAACAGCAATGGGGCACCTGCGCTCCCACTGTCCTCTCACCTGCCTTTCCGCCCACGCTCCCCACTTTTCCCCCCCTCTATGGGGGGATGAACCATCCCTGCTGCCATCAAGAGCCAAACCCCTTCACCGTGCCCATCTCACTCCCGCCATGCATTTCTCCCTCGCCTGAACTATTCCCAACCATCTTCAGCCACGCTCCCACACTCTCATCCCTTCCTGAGGAACCTTCCCTTCCACCAAAGTGCTTCCTCATCTAGGTGCTATTCCCACCATCCTCACCTTGTTCTCCCTTCAAGCCACCCAGTCTGCCCTCTATGGCCGCTGGTCCATGGATACAGCTCACGGAGGGCACCAAAGCCCCAGGCTGTCAAACCCAGTGGTCAGCTCCTTGGTCTTACTGCCTAGACCTCTCTCTCAGCATCTCTCAACTGGGGCGCCCATTCTTGCCGTCAAACCTGAGCCCCTCTTGGCTCCTCTGATCAGATGCACCCAGGCTGCTCCCCCCACCTTCCCATCTGCTCCGTCTGGGGCCCCCCGCTGCTCCAGCACACTTCTGCCCGGGCGGTCTCCTGCTCCGGGCTGTACACTCTCCTCTAAATGTCCTCACCCAGCCCCATGTTACACCAACGGTTCTGGAAACCATCTTTCCCGTTCGGTTGGGCCAGTCCATGGTCACGCCCCCTCAGGGTAACTCCTGCAGTCCTCCAGGAAAAGGAAACATCTTCCAGTGCCTCACAGCCCCACTGATCTCTCCTCTTCCCAGGCTTCCTAAAGCATTTAAGCAGTCAGCAGTACAGGATTTATTACTTAATTATAGGCATTCTGTAATTGTTCCCTAAATGTCTGCTTCTTTTGTGCAAGTCCTTTCTCCCCAATTAGGTTATGTTTCTGAACAATACAAGCATTCCTTTTTGTGTACCTGGCACTGAGCTGGACACACTGACAATGTCCAATTATCAGTTTTGGATAGTAAACAAACATAACATTTTAGGAAAAAAAAAAAAACCTCATGCACTATTTTAGTCCATTAAACAGTCTCAGAAAAATCTGCTTTGTCCTTACGAGACTTAACAGATCATTAAAAAAACAGAGACCTTTGTCTAGAATCACCATGTAACAGCATGAGGAAAACCCTGCCATCTAGAAAAGGACTACATTTGTAAAACTTTCTATCACTGAACAGCATTTCACATAAAACATGGAAATTTAAATTATTTACATCCCTAACAAAAAACATGAAATGTGGTTACATTGTTATTCAATGTGTGCGCAAAAATACTAAATGTAGCTTAATCCTTTAATACAAAAGACTACAGGAGATACAGGGAACAAGTGCGGTCACGCCAAGAATTTCTGAGAGCTTTGGAAATGCGTGTTGTGCACTTAGGCAGTTGAAGGTTCTGAGCTTTAGGCTACGTTTAAGTCCAGTTCATCCACTAAGTAGAAAAAGCCTTATTTTGCATTATTAAAAAAAGAAGAAAGAATTCTATCTTATCCTTGCCATCTTCTCAACCCCCACCAGATCTCCAAGCGGCAGCCGTATCGCGGATCGGCTAAACAGTTGGCCACACCTAAAAGATTAAAACTCAAACCAGAGAGCCTGGCTGTTGTTCACTTGGCCCCACAGCCTCCCCTCTGACCACTGTGGGCAGTGGACACTGCCACTGGCATTCCAGCAACATCACCTGCATAGCAATGCAAGTGACACTGCCCTCTCCAAGTGGGGTCATACTGGGGTCCCACCACCTTTCATCTCATTTCCTCCCCTTACTATTTCCTTTACAGTTATCTTTCTCATCCTTTTCAAATTGGCTCAGGATCTTCAGTTCCTCAATCTCACCAACTGTGGCCCCAACGGGGTCCTGGTTGCCTTTTTCTGGGTTCCTTTCACTACATGCATACCCCAGTACTAGAGCACTGACCAAACTGTCCTGAGACTTATTCATGATTTTTTTTTCTCTCCAAATACCGCCCCAAGTTCCTGGTGAAGAAAGACCACGTTTATATTTACATTCTGCAGTGACTTGAATAGTGTACCCCAAAAAGCTATGTCCAAGTCTTAACTCCTGGTGCCTTTAAAAGTGACCTTATTTAGAAATAGGGTCTTTGCAGATGTAATTAAGTTACGAATCTTGAGACGAGATCGTCCTGGATTTAGGGTGGACCCTAAATTTAATAACTGGTATCCTTATAGGAGAGAGTGCTTTAGACAGTGAGACACATGCGGAAGAAGGCTGTGAGGACAGGAGCAGAGGTTGGAGTTGGGTTGCCATAATCCGAGGAAGGTCAGAAGCTAGAAAAAGCAAAGATGGATCTCCCCTAGAGCCTTGCGGAAGGATCCTGGCCCTGCTGACATCTTGATTTCAGATTTCTGGACTCCAGAACTGTGAGAGAAGAAATTTGTTTTAAGCCAGCAACATTGTGGTAATTTGCAGCAGCCCTAAGAAACTAACACATCATCCAAACTTCAACATGCTGCCTCCCACCTAGGGAACCAACAGAAACTGTGTGGAACTAAGAAGAAAAATGAAGACAAGCGGGGAACGGTGAGAAGCACCTAAACTGTAGGAGAAGAATGTGGGACATGGACCCCCACTGTTCATTCACTGTGAGAACCTGGGTAAGTCACCCACAGGGACCCTCTGATCCATTCTCTAATGAAATGAGAGCACTGGACCAGGAGGTTCTCTACCGGATCCAATACACCTTAAACCCGTTTCATCTAGAACATCAGCTTTATTTGATCCTTAAACAAATCACAATTTCTTCACATTCACTAAACAGATTTTATTAATTTCATTTTCATCCAAAGAACTTTCAGGTGCAAAATAATTGGATTAAAATGGCATTTCAAAGGCACTTACGTTTTAATCAGCTCATGAAAAATTCAGGAACAGTTTAACTGATAATATGCTGAAAAGTGATTCTTGACAACATCACCTTTTTTTATTTCTTCAAAGCAACATCAACAATTTACAGGTAGTTTATCTGATCCAGCTGGAACTGCTGGCATTTGGAAAAAGTCCACCTAAACTTGAATCGGCTTAAGTGCCACTGATCCAGAACCCCAATGTATGATGACTAATTTCTGCAGAGTAATAAGAGGTATGCCCAACACTGGGGTTTTTCTCCCCTTTTCTCAAGACTGTAATTAAGGTCCCATAGCCCAAATTTCCACTTCAAAGACTCTGGCTAAGAAATAAATACATACAGCTGTTGCCACTACCAAATGGTCAAGTGTTTGTAAAGGAGTCAAACAAAACAAAAACTACTTTACCCATTTTCATGCTTCCATAAACACATCTCTCTCTCTTCTCTCTACCCTCTACCCGCCCCCCCTCCCGCCGGGTAAAACTTTTCCAGATTTAAACAAATGGAAATTAAGAGCAAAGGTGTTAGTAATGAGATTTATACTTGCCTTACCCTTATATCCTGCCTAATTTGGGTTAAATTAAAAGCCATATTTTAAGTTTTTTCATGGGTCATGCTTCCCCGCTTGCCTTCATGTTTTTCTAGTGGCAGCGTTCCTTCTTTTCAACATCGTGGAACACAGAGCTGTGGGGCTCAAATTTCACTTCGACAGAATGTCCATCAGAAACACTTTGGAACTTTTCCACACCAATTCAAGGTTCCGAAAATAAAATCAAGAGTCATGGGGGCCAACCGTTCGACTGGAATCGGCAGGACCACGCCTGCAAAACTGGACCCTGCATCTCGGCACAAACTGAGTTAGGAGCCCAAAAACTTTTCCTTCCAGGTGGCAACTCCATCTGAAAACCAAGTCCCTCGAGCCGAAGGCTAACAAACCCACAGTCTGCAACCCCGAAGTTCTTGGCTTTTAAATCTGACCTCTCACACCCAAGAAAACAGGGCTAGAAGGTGCACGGCTTCTTCGTCTATTCTGTATCTAACCTTAAATAACAACTCCATTTTGAAAGGTGCTCTTAAACGATCATAAAACCATAGCAAAAGGCAAGGCAACAGTCTGGGGGCTGGGGGGGGGGTCACACCACAGGGGCGTTCAAGCTCCTTGAGTTTGATACGCTGCAAACTCGCCTCCGAGTGTAACTTAACGGGCACAAAGCCGAAGGCCTGGCGCTTGGACTGGAGCGCCGTTTTCTGGAAGCCCGGGCACAGGATGAATGAGCTGTGACTCCGCCGAATGCGTGTTTACTCGCATCCTCACGTGGCACCGCGCAGCGACAGAAGCGCCGCGCCCGGACAGCGCGGGGCGCGCGGGTGAACCCGAAAACTTTTACTTTGCAAACTAGCGGAGGTGGAAAGCGGCTCGGAGGCCGATTCCCTTGCCTCCCCCCAGAAATGCGCCCAAGCCAGGCCCGCTCCCCCAGGGGGCCCCCTCCCGCCTGCAGCTTCGTTCACACAAAGGCGCGTGGGTGCCCGCAGGACCCCTCTCCAAAGCGGCGGAGAGGCGGAGACCAGAAAGCGCCGGAGGAGACGCAGGGCGCGAGGGCTACTCACAGGGTGACCGTGCGGTTGGGCAGCGTGTCCGGGGGCAGGACCTGTGCGAGCTCCAGGCTGCTGCACACCACCTTGCCCTCCGCGGCACTCGTCGCCCTGCCGGCCGCGCGGGGCCGGCCGTCGTGCTTGCAGCCCGCGGGCAGAGCCGCGGCGCCGGGGCCGCCTCCCNATCTATATTAATACACTCAATCTTTAACTGGGTTGCCTTAGGCAAGTGACTTAATGTGTTGGTGCTTATGTTTCTTCATTTGTTGTGAGGTTTAATTTAAATTTAATTTAAAATTTAATTCAATTTAGTGTGCTAACATAGAAAGCACATAACACATGATTTGCACAGAATAGGTGCCTGTTGACAGTTAGTTGAGTCTGAATCTAGTCCATTGCCTCATATTCCAAATGAAGAAGCCAAAATATAAAGAGGTTAAATGAATGTGTGTAAGGTCATACCCCTGGTTCATGTGAAAGCCTGAACCAGAGAGCTGGGAAAAGTTTGCAAGTATAATTGGTATAATTGCAGGTATAACCTGTAATCAGACTTTCTGATAAACCTGATAAAGAGTTATGATTTAAACAAGTCATTCACTGAGTATCTCCATTTCCCTACCTGAAAAATCGAGGGACTAATAATTGCCCCCTACATAGTAGTAATATTGGAAAGGTAAAGAAGTAACACATGGAATAAATCACTGGGAAAATCATTGTGTGTAATCCTAACGTATAATTATAAACATTATAAATTACAAAAACATTTCATCTTTAGTAATACTACATTACAGTTACACACACACACACACACACACACACACACACACACACACACACACACACACACACACCAGCTCCTTTTATCTCTAGATCTCTAAATTCCTCCAAAGTGGCTGTGAACATTCTTAGGCAATTCTTAGACAGTTCTACTGGCAAGGCTAAACGGAGAACTGAGGCAATTATACTGAAAATTCAGGAGAAAGCCAGCTCATAATCTCTACAGTACCTGACTTTTACAGTTCTGTTTATCCAGGTAATTGCTTCAGTTGTCCTCACCCTTTTGTGAGTGAATGCACATCACTGTGCAGATTAACATACATACAAGGTGTGATCACAAAATACGGTGAATGTTTAAATGAGGGGGAAAAAAACAAAAAAAACATTTATTACAGTAAAAGACACATTGCCATTAATCCCCCTCAAAATACTCCCCCTCGCTTCAGACACACTTATCCCATCATTCTTGCCACTTTCTGAAGCAGTTCTGGAAGTCCTCTTTTGTGAATGTCTTTAGTTGCACAGTCATGGCTGCCTCGATCTCCTGAATCATTTTGACTTTGGGGAAGAGCCAGAAGTCGCATGGTTCCAGATCCGGTGAATAAGGTGGATGAGGACACACCATAATGTTTTTATTTGATAGAAATTGCTGTATACCAGAAGCGATGTGTGACATGGAGCGCTGTCATGATGGAAGATGAAATAATGACACTCACGAAAGAGGACTTCCAGAACTGCTTCAGAAAGTGGCAAGAACAATGGGATAAGTGTGTTCAAAGTGAGAGGGAGTATTTTGAGGGGGATTAATGGCAATACGTCTTTTACTGTAACAATTTTTTTTATTTAAACATTCACCGTATTTTTTTTTAATCACACCTCATACATTCTAAGTTCAGTTTAATATACCTGAGATGCTTCTAAGGTACATTCCATGAAGGGAAAGCTTTTTTCTTATTTATTACTGTATCCCTAGCACCTGAACAGTGCCTGGTTTACAATAGGCGCTCCATAATGTTTGTTGAATGAATAGATGAAGGAAGGAAGGAAGGAAGCAAAGGATGGATACTATTTCTCCATGCATTAATTTGTCTTTTCATGACTACAAATAACCACAACTTAATCGTTGTATGGTAACTGAAGCAAATTTTTTCTTTATGAAGTCAACTCTCAGCTCAGTTGACCACACATTGAAATCTCTCATACTTGCACTTACCCCTTAAAACTATTTGCTTATTTGATGCCATCACTACTACAGTATAAATGGTAAAACCCTAGCTATTTGGCTTCAAAATCTGTGCTCGTCAGGAAAAGTTACTCACCTATTTGAAGCCTGTTTGGCTGTAAAAGCTCAGAATATTAAGGTCTAAATCCACTTCATTAGCTTCTCTAATCTTTACTATATAAAACTCAGTCCCTTTTGATGGGAATATATAATCTAAACAACCTGTCTGGCAACTAATATGGCAATATATGAAAAGTTTTCAGAGAGAGGGCGATTCTGTCTAGTGCTGTCCATCCAGTACTGTGACTCACCTTTACTTGAGAGTCTCAGGGATTATTGGTTTCTCAGTCAGCTAAGAATATGTCCTGCTTTTATTTTTCTTGGCTTTGTGTATCTGG
>NW_017731418.1:198225-205430 GCF_001890085.2 Hipposideros armiger
CTACCACCTCCATCCTGTCACATAGTTACCATTTCTTCTTTTGGTGAGAACATTGATGATTTATTTTCTTAGCAATATTCAAGCATGATACAGTATTGTTAGCTATAATCACCCTGCTGTAAATTAGTATTACAACTTTTTTGTAGGATAATTTGGTATGATCTTTCAAAAAGATTAACAGCACATACCATTTGATATAGCAATTCCATTACTTGGAATTTTTCCTTCAGATCAGTACCTACATGTGTGCAAAGATAGCACACATCGAGCATGGGTGCATTTTTTTTTTGTAATGGCAAAAGACTGGAAATAATGTATATGTCTATTAACAAGTACAATGAATAGAATGGGTTCAATAAATTATGTTAAACCACAAATGGAGGGCACTTTACCTCAAGCAAAGAGTTGAGGAAAGAGTATAACAGGATCTCTATGTGTGCCAATGTGTAATGATCTCCTTCCTAGTTAAGGGAAAAGAGGGATATAGTAGATCCTCATTTCTGTAAATAAATGTGTGTGTGTGTGTGTGTGTGTGTGTGTGTGTGTGTGTGCTGTGTATACATGGAGTATTTCTGGAAGAATATAAAAACATTTAATAATAGATACTTTACCTCTTCAGAGAGGATTTGGTGTTGAGGATACTTACATTTTATTGTGCACCTTTTTTATTTGATTTTAAAAAAAAAATTCTACACATCTATTTACTTTTTCATAAAAAGACAAAATGATTTAAAAATAGACTGAGAGCAAAATTTTAAATATATTTTTCAATTTTTCAGCATCAGTAGACAACAAATCATCAGAGTATGTCCTATTTGTTTCAGGAAGGATCTCTTGAAGGAAGCCTCTTAACTACTTAAGTGTAAGAAATATGATTATGTAAGTGGAAAAAAATATGAAACAAGAAGGTACCTGTTGCTCTAAGGAAGTCCTTTATTTCATTTTTTTAAATGGGTTAACCCAAACTACTCTTTTTAATATCCCTTCACATGTAGATGAGGTCACTGGGGGGAAGGGGAGTAAATTTGCATAGGGACCAAGGAGATTCCTGGGAGCTGAGGGATGGAGACCAGGACCCTACTGAGGCTCAATGGCTTTATATCTCTGATGGACTTAGGTGGTCTTGAGGGAGTTCTCTTGTGAGTAGGCAACATTTGATCTGAACTGAAGGAGAGACAACCACCTGTAGAAATCTTCTGCTGCTGGAAAGCAAATGGAATATTTGGAAAAAATGAAAAAGATCAATTTGTCAGGGATTCAAATGGAGGGGGATTGGGCCAATGAATGAGACTGGTGAAGTAGGCAAAGATAGGATCTGGCAAGAGCTGTGGCTTTGTTCATTAAGAACGTCGTTTTTCACCTTAATAACAGTTGGAAGCCATTGAAGGGTTTCAAGCAGAGGGAAGACACAATAAAAGTTGCCATTTTATATGCTGCTTTTGGCTCCTACATGGAGATCACAGGGGCATGGGGAACTGCACAAGAATAGATTCTGGGAAACAATTAGGTGTTTCTAGCCAGAGATGAGCGATTATTCCAGTAGGATAGTGGGATGGAGATGAAGAGAAATGGGCATGTATGAATGATGTGGTATTTAAGAAACCACAAGACTCCTTTTCTATGGCTGTTTGGATAGAAGACATGAGGGAGATGTGAAAGATGCTGCCCAGTGTTTTGTTTTGCCTGAGTGTGTGAGGACACCCGCCGTCCACCAAGGTGAAAAATCCTGGAGGAAGAGCAGTCTGCATGGGAGGATCTGAGTGCTGTTGGGACATGCTGAGACTGAGGTCCATTGTAAGCATTGAGGAGGTGCTGTTGAATGAATAGGCACTGTTTTAGTCCAGAGTTTTCAGCAAGAGCTGGAGACTTTTCTTTTTTTTTTTTGTCAGAGCATATAAATTTTACCTGAAGCATAGGTGTGGATGACATTCACTAAGTAAAAAAATAATAATGAGTGAGAAAGGAAAACGGGATTAACTAGGATCTATCCTAAAGAAATTCAACTTTTAGACTTTGGGAGAGAAGACAGCACAGAAGGAGTAAGACAAGGAGTTGGCAGCACAGGGGAACAGGAGAGAGAAGAATAAAGCCCGAAGGTGGCATGCCAAAAACTAATAATGGAATAATAAGTGACTGGTGATATAGATCCCTACAATCATTTAATTCTTATTTTACTCGGTTAATGAGATCACTGAATGACAAGGAAGATGAGAAGAAACCTTTCTTTATGAAGAGCAATTATCTACTTTATTTGTTTTTATTTTTTTTTAAGATTTTTTTTATTGGGGAATTGAAAGAAGGGGAACAGACAAGTTGCTGTCCTTTTGTTCTTTAGTCTAATTGTGGAGGATGTTGCTTCACTGGCCCAAGTTGGCACCATCATTTCGCTCTTCCCAGGCGAGGCAGATCAGTCGCCAGCTTCTGGACGGCCGCTTACTGTGGCTGCTGGCCACTCACGCTGGCTGCTGGCTACACACGGTAGCCCATGGCAACCCACTGCAGCAGGGGATGCAGCCTATGNGGAACCATGAGCCAAGAGTGAAGGTAGCTTCTAGAACAGCGGTTCTCAACCTTCCTATATGCCGCGACCCCTTAATACAGTTCCTCATGTTGTGGTGACCCCCAACCATAAAATTATTTTCGTTGCTACTCTATAACTGTAATGTTGCTATGTTATGAATCGTAATGTAAATATATTTTTGTTTTCCGACGGTCTTAGGCGACCCCTGTGAAAGGGTCATTCGACCCCCAAAGGGGTCACGACCCACAGGTTGAGAACTGCTGATCTAGACCAATCATCTAGATTGAGTGTAGATACTATGGCTTGTTTGAACCTGAAGATAGCTACCTTTTAAAATTTATTTATTTACATTTTTACGTTGTTAGCCTCCCCCACTACAATACCAGCTGTGTGACACTCGGCCTTATTTACCTTTTATGGTAGACACTCTTGCAAGTGGCCGAAAAGCCATTCCCAAACATTTCCTCCCTTAGAGACTGAAAAAGCTAATAATTTTCCTAGCCTCCCTTGCAACTAACTATTGGTGACCATACCTAGTTCTAGCCAAAAAAAAAACCAAAAAACAAAATGAAAGACTGTGCTATCCAATATGGTAGACACTAGATACATGTGAGAAATTTAAATATAAATAAAACTAAAAATTCAGTTTCTTAGTCACAGTAGCCACCATTCCGGTGCTCGCTAGCTATATGTGGCTGGCAGATACTGTTTAGGACAGCATAACTTAGAGAATGTTTCCAACATTACAGAAAGTTCTACTGTCGATACCAATCTGAGGCGAAATCTGCTGAGAAGTCTTAGGACAGAAATGTTTGTGTGATAAAGAGAGATTTGAGGAGATCTCTCTCACCACCCTCATTCTTCTTGCTTTGGAGAAGGTATTGTGAGGACATGACACCTACCTGAAGCTGACATGGATATTTTGTGACCACTAGGCAAGAAGCCTACAGGAAAATTCCAAAATAATAAGAGGAAATGAGAAAATATAAGCCATTTGAATCACTGAGGTCGTAGCTGAGCTGCCAGTTGAGCCTCTGGACTTATTTTTCTCGATAATGATTATTCTCTGGTTTAAGCCACTGCTGCTGTGGTTTTTCTAGTGCTTACGACAGTGCCTGGCACATAGCACGACGTCCTGAGTGTTTGTTGATTCACATAGTTTAAATCTTACTCATCTTTATGTTCCAAACATCGAACAGTTTTTCATATATATTAGCTGGCGAGTAAAAGCTTGTTTGTATTAAATATTTTGGATAACTGGGCATAAGCTCCCATCTAAAATCAACTGATTTGAGAAGTTTGCCTAAAGTTCAGTCTTCCGGAAGCAAATGGAAATGTGTAGTTTCATGATTACATGGACAGCAAGAAAGAACAGCAATTTTTAGCACTTGAAATGCCTCAGTGACACCTCTATAAATGCTGTTAATAAACAGACCTCCTCTGTTTATTTTTTTGCATCATTTAATGTGAATCTAGTAATTGTAATAACTGTAGTTTATATTTTTAGTCATGACGTAGCATGTGCTAGGGTGTATGCTTGGTCATTATCCAGGATCCAGACAGGAACAGCAACAGTATCTCAAATAACCCCCGAGCCTCTTTAGACAGCTCAGCTCCCGTTCTGGCTTCCTAGTAGGTAGAAAGAGTGACCTTTGACAAGTCACTAAATCTCGTCTTTCAAAATGAGAGTTTGAGCTGGAACCAGCTTTAAAGTGCTTTGATTTTATCCTGCTGAACCATGAATTCTTCTCTTGTTTGTCTGCTGCAGCCAGACAATTACTGGAACATATCCCTGTGACAGTTAAATGCTCCTTTTAGACGACCAAATATCTTTCTGAAATGGTATATTCTTTACCCACTGCAGTGTAATTACCATCAGGTGTAAACACAAAGAAGAAATATGAGGCAAAAATTGGCCAGCGGTGGCACATGGGGATTTACTTGGATTTAACAGTCGTCTCCAGGTACACAGCCAGGCAGGTTAGCACAGAGGTTGTGGAACAGGAAAGCCCACCGTCCCAATTAAGATGCTCTAATCACACAGCTTATTATATTTATTTAAAACACACTGAGAAGCAGGGAAAGAGATGGGATTGGTTAACCCACAAAGGATAGGATACAGGAAAATGAGGGGTCATACCAGCTAAATATTGGGCCACACAATGTTCATATAAATTGAGTAAATCTGTCTGTCTGTCTCTCTTCTAACTCAAACACATCATCCTTCCCCACTGCTGGTGCGGTTAAAAGGACCAGATTTTAAGTTTGTGCAGGGCAATCCAATGATTTAAGATAGCTATCTGGGGCCAACATCTCTGTTCGAGAGAAGCAGGGGCAATGGTGCCTGGCCACAACTGTAATTTGCTTGATAAGCACCTATTCATTTTATCTGTGCTTCTCAGAAAAAGACACATTGAGCCAGATGGACATCACCAATAGATAGCTGATTTTCAACCCAATAAATATTGAGTGCCACAGATGCCTTGTGCATATGTAGTGAATAATAAATATGTGTGCATACGTAGTCCGTCCATCCTTTTCTCCTATAAGTAATTTTCTCATTTGTCCCATATTTTGTATCTGTTCACCACACATGTACTCTACTGGCATGTTCTGTCTGTGTCTACCATGCCGCACAAGTTATTTGCTTCTCTATTTAGCATCATCTATTCTTACTTTTCAAAATTATTTTTTACAACAGAATTGAATATTTTAGGGGCCGGCCGAGTGGCTTAGTTGGTTAAGAGCTCGCTCAGAGTTTGAGCTCTGAGCAACAGCGGTTCGAGTCCAGCCCGAGCTGAGCAGCCGCTGAGCTGCCAACAGGTAGCAGGATGGCTCAGCTTAAAAAATAAATAAATAAATAAAATTTAAAGAATTGAATATTTTAAAATAATACAGAAAACACATTACATGACAGATGAAACAACAAACTTGGGGATATTTAGAAATATAGTCTAGATCAGAGATGTAAATAGCTTCCCCAAATAGCAGTATTTCCTGAGTATCTATTTCCCAAATATTATGTCTATAACCTATCTTGTTATATTAGCTATCTATGTTATTATAAGTTTTAGTCCTATGTACCAACTATAATGCTTAACATCTATCAACTAATAACTTTTAATGATAAGCATAGTACCAGATATGCCAACCATGAAATTTCCATCTAAATTAAAAAACCAAACAGTAGAGTCCCTCTTCCTTAGTGTCATTAACATATCAAAATCCATTTACGGAACTAAACTGAATGAGAAGGTATATATTTGGAATTATGCATTTCTCAGCAATTACTTTTTTTTTTACCTGTTTTTGTTTTTGTTTTAAATATATTTTAAGCAATTACTATTTTGAAGTAACCTCTGAATCAGTATGTTGGTAACACACTGAACACCTTACTATTTGGATTTTTATAATGTGCTTTTAGCATGCTCTTATATCACTTAGAAGCCTCCAACATTATTAAATCATAAACAATTTGGTTATATAAACTTCATCAAACTTTTAAATTTTAATTAAGATATATTTTGGATAATAGGATGGTTTTAGTTTACACGTCAGTAAATCAAAATGCATGTATATTTTTCTGTAACTTTATAGAATGTGAAAATATAGAGAAAAGAGTTAGGTAAAGTGTTGACCTTTGAAGTCAGGAGATCTATATTAATACACTCAATCTTTAACTGGGTTGCCTTAGGCAAGTGACTTAATGTGTTGGTGCTTAAGTTTCTTCATTTGTTGTGAGGTTTAATTTAAATTTAATTTAAAATTTAATTCAATTTAGTGTGCTAACATAGAAAGCACATAACACATGATTTGCACAGAATAGGTGCCTGTTGACAGTTAGTTGAGTCTGAATCTAGTCCATTGCCTCATATTCCAAATGAAGAAGCCAAAACATAAAGAGGTTAAATGAATGTGTGTAAGGTCATACCCCTGGTTCATGTGAAAGCCTGAACCAGAGAGCTGGGAAAAGTTTGCAAGTATAATTGGTATAATTGCAGGTATAACCTGTAATCAGACTTTCTGATAAACCTGATAAAGAGTTATGATTTAAACAAGTCATTCACTGAGTATCTCCATTTCCCTACCTGAAAAATCGAGGGACTAATAATTGCCCCCTACATAGTAGTAATATTGGAAAGGTAAAGAAGTAACACATGGAATAAATCACTGGGAAAATCATTGTGTGTAATCCTAACGTATAATTATAAACATTATAAATTACAAAAACATTTCATCTTTAGTAATACTACATTACAGTTACACACACACACACACACACACACACACACACACACACACACACACACACACACACACCAGCTCCTTTTATCTCTAGATCTCTAAATTCCTCCAAAGTGGCTGTGAACATTCTTAGGCAATTCTTAGACAGTTCTACTGGCAAGGCTAAATGGAGAACTGAGGCAATTATACTGAAAATTCAGGAGAAAGCCAGCTCATAATCTCTACAGTACCTGACTTTTACAGTTCTGTTTATCCAGGTAATTGCTTCAGTTGTCCTCACCCTTTTGTGAGTGAATGCACATCACTGTGCAGATTAACATACATACAAGGTGTGATCACAAAATACGGTGAATGTTTAAATGAGGGGGAAAAAAACAAAAAAAACATTTATTACAGTAAAAGACACATTGCCATTAATCCCCCTCAAAATACTCCCCCT